>NW_027658382.1:0-7500 GCF_041902795.1 Electrophorus electricus | reverse complement strand
TTTGCTGGGCATGACTGTGTTTGACCTCTTGGGTCTGGAAGTCTGGTGGTAGTAGTAGTAGTATGATTTAAAGGCACAAAGTGATTGAAGTGTGCCCAGGCCCAGAGCTACTTTGCTGGGCATGAATGTGTTTGAACTCTTGGGCCTGGAAGTCTGGTAGTAGTAGTATGATTTAAAGGCACAAAGTGATTGAAGTGTGCCCAGGCCCAGAGCTACTTTGCTGGGCATGACTGTGTTTGACCTCTTGGGCCTGGAAGTCTGGTGGTAGTAGTAGTATGATTTAAAGGCACAAAGTGATTGAAGTGTGCCCAGGCCCAGAGCTACTTTGCTGGGCATGAATGTGTTTGAACTCTTGGGCCTGGAAGTCTGGTAGTAGTAGTAGTAGTAGTAGTAGTAGTAGTAGTAGTAGTAGTAGTATGATTTAAAGGTACAAAGTGAATGAAGTGTGCCCAGGCCCAGAGCTACTTTGCTGGGCATGACTGTGTTTGACCTCTTGGCTCTGGAAGTCTATTTCTAGGCTTATATAAAGGGTCAAACTTCTTGAAGTGTGCCCAGGCCCAGAGCTACTTTGCTGGGCATGACTGTGTTTGACCTCTGGGGCCTGGAAGTCTGGTAGTAGTAGTATGATTTAAAGGCACAAAGTGATTGAAGTGTGCCCAGGCCCAGAGCTACTTTGCTGGGCATGACTGTGTTTGACCTCTTGGGCCTGGAAGTCTGGTAGTAGTAGTAGTAGTAGTAGTAGTAGTAGTAGTAGTAGTATGATTTAAAGGTACAAAGTGAATGAAGTGTGCCCAGGCCCAGAGCTACTTTGCTGGGCATGACTGTGTTTGACGTCTTGGGCCTGGAAGTCTGGTAGTAGTAGTATGATTTAAAGGTACAAAGTGAATGAAGTGTGCCCAGGCCCAGAGCTACTTTGCTGGGCATGACTGTGTTTGACCTCTTGGCTCTGGAAGTCTATTTCTAGGCTTATATAAAGGGTCAAACTTCTTGAAGTGTGCCCAGGCCCAGAGCTACTTTGCTGGGCATGACTGTGTTTGACCTCTGGGGCCTGGAAGTCTGGTAGTAGTAGTATGATTTAAAGGCACAAAGTGATTGAAGTGTGCCCAGGCCCAGAGCTACTTTGCTGGGCATGAATGTGTTTGAACTCTTGGGCCTGGAAGTCTATTTCTAGGCTTATATAAAGGGTCAAACTTCTTGAAGTGTGCCCAGGCCCAGAGCTACTTTGCTGGGCATGACTGTGTTTGACCTCTTGGGCCTGGAAGTCTGGTAGTAGTAGTAGTAGTAGTAGTAGTAGTAGTAGTAGTAGTAGTAGTATGATTTAAAGGTACAAAGTGAATGAAGTGTGCCCAGGCCCACAGCTACTTTGCTGGGCATGACTGTGTTTGACCTCTTGGGCCTGAAAGTCTATTTCTAGGCTTATATAAAGGGTCAAACTTCTTGAAGTGTGCCCAGGCCCAGAGCTACTTTGCTGGGCATGACTGTGTTTGACCTCTGGGGCCTGGAAGTCTGGTAGTAGTAGTATGATTTAAAGACACAAAGTGATTGAAGTGTGCCCAGGCCCAGAGCTACTTTGCTGGGCATGAATGTGTTTGAACTCTTGGGCCTGGAAGTCTGGTAGTAGTAGTATGATTTAAAGGTACAAAGTGAATGAAGTGTGCCCAGGCCCAGAGCTACTTTGCTGTGCATGACTGTGTTTGACCTCTTGGCTCTGGAAGTCTATTTCTAGGCTTATATAAAGGGTCAAACTTCTTGAAGTGTGCCCAGGCCCAGAGCTACTTTGCTGGGCATGACTGTGTTTGACCTCTGGGGCCTGGAAGTCTGGTAGTAGTAGTATGATTTAAAGGCACAAAGTGATTGAAGTGTGCCCAGGCCCAGAGCTACTTTGCTGGGCATGATTCTGTGACCTCTTGGGTCTGGAAATGTGGTACTTTGAAGGATTAAAAGAGTGAAACGGTCTGAAGTGTGCGCAGGTGTAAAGCAACCTTGCTAGGCATGAAGGTGTGACCTCCAGGGCCTGGAAGTCTGGTGGTAGTAGTAGTATGATTTAAAGGCACAAAGTGATTGAAGTGTGCCCAGGCCCAGAGCTACTTTGCTGGGCATGACTGTGTTTGACCTCTTGGGCCTGGAAGTCTGGTGGTAGTAGTAGTATGATTTAAAGGCACAAAGTGATTGAAGTGTGCCCAGGCCCAGAGCTACTTTGCTGGGCATGACTGTGTTTGACCTCTTGGCTCTGGAAGTCTATTTCTAGGCTTATATAAAGGGTCAAACTTCTTGAAGTGTGCCCAGGCCCAGAGCTACTTTGCTGGGCATGACTGTGTTTGACCTCTGGGGCCTGGAAGTCTGGTAGTAGTAGTATGATTTAAAGGCACAAAGTGATTGAAGTGTGCCCAGGCCCAGAGCTACTTTGCTGGGCATGAATGTGTTTGAACTCTTGGGCCTGGAAGTCTATTTCTAGGCTTATATAAAGGGTCAAACTTCTTGAAGTGTGCCCAGGCCCAGAGCTACTTTGCTGGGCATGACTGTGTTTGACCTCTTGGGCCTGGAAGTCTGGTAGTAGTAGTAGTAGTAGTAGTAGTAGTAGTAGTAGTAGTAGTAGTATGATTTAAAGGTACAAAGTGAATGAAGTGTGCCCAGGCCCACAGCTACTTTGCTGGGCATGACTGTGTTTGACCTCTTGGGCCTGAAAGTCTATTTCTAGGCTTATATAAAGGGTCAAACTTCTTGAAGTGTGCCCAGGCCCAGAGCTACTTTGCTGGGCATGACTGTGTTTGACCTCTGGGGCCTGGAAGTCTGGTAGTAGTAGTATGATTTAAAGACACAAAGTGATTGAAGTGTGCCCAGGCCCAGAGCTACTTTGCTGGGCATGAATGTGTTTGAACTCTTGGGCCTGGAAGTCTGGTAGTAGTAGTATGATTTAAAGGTACAAAGTGAATGAAGTGTGCCCAGGCCCAGAGCTACTTTGCTGTGCATGACTGTGTTTGACCTCTTGGCTCTGGAAGTCTATTTCTAGGCTTATATAAAGGGTCAAACTTCTTGAAGTGTGCCCAGGCCCAGAGCTACTTTGCTGGGCATGACTGTGTTTGACCTCTGGGGCCTGGAAGTCTGGTAGTAGTAGTATGATTTAAAGGCACAAAGTGATTGAAGTGTGCCCAGGCCCAGAGCTACTTTGCTGGGCATGATTCTGTGACCTCTTGGGTCTGGAAATGTGGTACTTTGAAGGATTAAAAGAGTGAAACGGTCTGAAGTGTGCGCAGGTGTAAAGCAACCTTGCTAGGCATGAAGGTGTGACCTCCAGGGCCTGGAAGTCTGGTGGTAGTAGTAGTATGATTTAAAGGCACAAAGTGATTGAAGTGTGCCCAGGCCCAGAGCTACTTTGCTGGGCATGACTGTGTTTGACCTCTTGGGCCTGGAAGTCTGGTGGTAGTAGTAGTATGATTTAAAGGCACAAAGTGATTGAAGTGTGCCCAGGCCCAGAGCTACTTTGCTGGGCATGACTGTGTTTGACCTCTTGGCTCTGGAAGTCTATTTCTAGGCTTATATAAAGGGTCAAACTTCTTGAAGTGTGCCCAGGCCCAGAGCTACTTTGCTGGGCATGACTGTGTTTGACCTCTGGGGCCTGGAAGTCTGGTAGTAGTAGTATGATTTAAAGGCACAAAGTGATTGAAGTGTGCCCAGGCCCAGAGCTACTTTGCTGGGCATGAATGTGTTTGAACTCTTGGGCCTGGAAGTCTATTTCTAGGCTTATATAAAGGGTCAAACTTCTTGAAGTGTGCCCAGGCCCAGAGCTACTTTGCTGGGCATGACTGTGTTTGACCTCTTGGGCCTGGAAGTCTGGTAGTAGTAGTAGTAGTAGTAGTAGTAGTAGTAGTAGTAGTAGTAGTATGATTTAAAGGTACAAAGTGAATGAAGTGTGCCCAGGCCCACAGCTACTTTGCTGGGCATGACTGTGTTTGACCTCTTGGGCCTGAAAGTCTATTTCTAGGCTTATATAAAGGGTCAAACTTCTTGAAGTGTGCCCAGGCCCAGAGCTACTTTGCTGGGCATGACTGTGTTTGACCTCTGGGGCCTGGAAGTCTGGTAGTAGTAGTATGATTTAAAGACACAAAGTGATTGAAGTGTGCCCAGGCCCAGAGCTACTTTGCTGGGCATGAATGTGTTTGAACTCTTGGGCCTGGAAGTCTGGTAGTAGTAGTATGATTTAAAGGTACAAAGTGAATGAAGTGTGCCCAGGCCCAGAGCTACTTTGCTGTGCATGACTGTGTTTGACCTCTTGGCTCTGGAAGTCTATTTCTAGGCTTATATAAAGGGTCAAACTTCTTGAAGTGTGCCCAGGCCCAGAGCTACTTTGCTGGGCATGACTGTGTTTGACCTCTGGGGCCTGGAAGTCTGGTAGTAGTAGTATGATTTAAAGGCACAAAGTGATTGAAGTGTGCCCAGGCCCAGAGCTACTTTGCTGGGCATGATTCTGTGACCTCTTGGGTCTGGAAATGTGGTACTTTGAAGGATTAAAAGAGTGAAACGGTCTGAAGTGTGCGCAGGTGTAAAGCAACCTTGCTAGGCATGAAGGTGTGACCTCCAGGGCCTGGAAGTCTGGTGGTAGTAGTAGTATGATTTAAAGGCACAAAGTGATTGAAGTGTGCCCAGGCCCAGAGCTACTTTGCTGGGCATGACTGTGTTTGACCTCTTGGGCCTGGAAGTCTGGTGGTAGTAGTAGTATGATTTAAAGGCACAAAGTGATTGAAGTGTGCCCAGGCCCAGAGCTACTTTGCTGGGCATGAATGTGTTTGAACTCTTGGGCCTGGAAGTCTATTTCTAGGCTTATATAAAGGGTCAAACATCTTGAAGTGTGCCCAGGCCCAGAGCTACTTTGCTGTGCATGACTGTGGTTGACCTCTTGGCCCTGGAAGTCTGGTGGTAGTAGTAGTATGATTTAAAGGCACAAAGTGAATGAAGTGTGCCCAGGCCCAGAGCTACTTTGCTGGGCATGAATGTGTTTGAACTCTTGGGCCTGGAAGTCTGGTAGTAGTAGTAGTAGTAGTAGTAGTAGTAGTAGTATGATTTAAAGGCACAAAGTGCTTGAAGTGTGCCCAGGCCCAGAGCTACTTTGCTGTGCATGACTGTGTTTGACCTCTTGGCTCTGGAAGTCTATTTCTAGGCTTATATAAAGGGTCAAACTTCTTGAAGTGTGCCCAGGCCCAGAGCTACTTTGCTGTGTATGACTGTGTGACCTCTTGGCCCTGGAATTCTGGTGGTAGTAGTAGTATGATTTAAAGGCACAAAGTGAATGAAGTGTGCCCAGGCCCAGAGCTACTTTGCTGGGCATGACTGTGTTTGACCTCTTGGGCCTGGAAGTCTGGTAGTAGTAGTATGATTTAAAGGCACAAAGTGATTGAAGTGTGCCCAGGCCCAGAGCTACTTTGCTGGGCATGAATGTGTTTGAACTCTTGGGCCTGGAAGTCTATTTCTAGGCTTATATAAAGGGACAAACTTCTTGAAGTGTGCCCAGGCCCAGAGCTACTTTGCTGTGTATGACTGTGTGACCTCTTGGCCCTGGAATTCTGGTGGTAGTAGTAGTAGTAGTAGTATGATTTAAAGGTACAAAGTGAATGAAGTGTGCCCAGGCCCAGAGCCAGGCCTGGGCAGCAGGGGGCGCTCCTGGCCATGCCCAGCGAGTTTCGTGCGAATCGGACCTGGTCCGGAAGAGATACGAAGGGAAAACTCATTACTCGTCGGGGTGGCACATCCAGGCTCTCGACCCTCCCAAAG
Source organism: Electrophorus electricus (assembly GCF_041902795.1). Lineage (NCBI taxonomy): Eukaryota > Metazoa > Chordata > Actinopteri > Gymnotiformes > Gymnotidae > Electrophorus > Electrophorus electricus. Next base: position 1,734 of record NW_027658382.1, on the reverse strand, counting down.
CGTCCGACCAGGGTGCACCCTGCCGGGCATGGTTAGCCGCCAGCCCCCTTCCTGGAGGTCTGGTTGGCACGGGGTTTTGATTTATCGGTTTCATATCTCTGGGCTCCTTGGGAGCAGAAAGTCGGTTGAGGGCCCTTTGGAAAGAGCCGGGGCTGCCGTTTAACGCTGTCCAAGCGGCAGGCGAAGCGCACCCACCGTTTTTACGCTATGATTTTTTAAAACCGCCGGGGCGGCAAACACAGGGCCGGTCGGGTTTGAAGACGAATATCTCTTCGGCCCTTGGGAGGAGAGAAGCAGCGCGGGTCACCTTTGAACGCGCTCGCTGCCAGGAACGTCTGGCGTAAAAGTTTCGTGGGAATCGGACGTTCCTAGGCTGAGAAGCGAGCGCCCGCCCTCGGGCGGTCGGGGGCCCCTTTCTCATTCCCCGTCTGGGCTAAAAATACGAGGTCGGACCCGATGGACTCGGGAGACTGGAGAGTACCAGGGAGACCCTGGAAGCAGGCGACCCGACCCACGCTTCGCTGTCTCCTCGGCCCTCGGGAGTAGAAGCGCGGGGACGGTGGCGTGGGCAGCAGGGGGCGCTCCTGGCCATGCCCAGCGAGTTTCGTGCGAATCGGACCTGGTCCGGAAGAGATACGAAGGGAAAACTCATTACTCGTCGGGGTGGCACATCCAGGCTCTCGACCCTCCCAAAGCGTCCGACCAGGGTGCACCCTGCCGGGCATGGTTAGCCGCCAGCCCCCTTCCTGGAGGTCTGGTTGGCACGGGGTTTTGATTTTTCGGTTTCATATCTCTGGGCTCCTTGGGAGCAGAAAGTCGGTTGAGGGCCCTTTGGAAAGAGCCGGGGCTGCCGTTTAACGCTGTCCAAGCGGCAGGCGAAGCGCACCCACCGTTTTTACGCTATGATTTTTTAAAACCGCCGGGGCGGCAAACACAGGGCCGGTCGGGTTTGAAGACGAATATCTCTTCGGCCCTTGGGAGGAGAGAAGCAGCGCGGGTCACCTTTGAACGCGCTCGCTGCCAGGAACGTCTGGCGTAAAAGTTTCGTGGGAATCGGACGTTCCTAGGCTGAGAAGCGAGCGCCCGCCCTCGGGCGGTCGGGGGCCCCTTTCTCATTCCCCGTCTGGGCTAAAAATACGAGGTCGGACCCGATGGACTCGGGAGACTGGAGAGTACCAGGGAGACCCTGGAAGCAGGCGACCCGACCCACGCTTCGCTGTCTCCTCGGCCCTCGGGAGTAGAAGCGCGGGGACGGTGGCGTGGGCAGCAGGGGGCGCTCCTGGCCATGCCCAGCGAGTTTCGTGCGAATCGGACCTGGTCCGGAAGAGATACGAAGGGAAAACTCATTACTCGTCGGGGTGGCACATCCAGGCTCTCGACCCTCCCAAAGTGTCCGACCAGGGTGCACCCTGCCGGGCTAAGAGAACAGCCAGGTGAACCCTGGAGGTTCCGAACTCCAGACCCCTGGACCCGACGGCTCAGTCCGCCTCAGGTGCACTACAGAGGTCCTCGGGCTGTCCCTGAGTGCATTAAAACGGAAATCAGAATTACTCCCCCGGGTGGCACTTCCAGGCTCTCGACCCTCCCAAAGTGTCCGACCAGGGTGCACCCTGCTGGGCATGGTTAGCCGCCAGCCCCCTTCCTGGAGGTCTGGTTGGCACGGGGTTTTGCAAATAGGTCCCGTCGGGTATATGGGAGAGCAAAGAGAATCAATGGGGTCCAAGCACTAAATTC
>NC_137522.1:12727500-12745000 GCF_041902795.1 Electrophorus electricus | reverse complement strand
ACTCATGTCCTGCTCTATGGGCTGGTATAACACACACACACACACACACACACACACACACACACACACACACACACACACACACAGAGAGAGAGAGACAAACAGAAAGACACACAGACATATTGACCATTTTTGGCAGATTTCACCACGTTATTACGAACGTGGATACGTTATCTTATAATTATTAGCAGTGTGAGATGTGAAGCTAAGTGAAGCACATGTGCAGAATTTCTAACAATAGCCTGTTTTGTTTAGCCTGGCTAACTGACCAATCGGTGAAATTAAATGTGGTTGCTGAGCCTGTCGCAGCTGGGTCAATTTAATTTGATTTCATTGTGTTTAATTTTAAACTCAGCTGCGTGCCACGAGACACAAGTTAATCTGAGCATTTTTTTGTTTTAATGCCGATTTAACCTAGCCATGTTTTACAGTTATCTTGAAATAATTGAGGTTCATCGCTAGAGGGTGCTGTTCATCTTTTTTTTTCTTTTTTTCTTTTTCTTTTTTGTATTATCGATCAGGAAAAAACTATAAAATAGATGAAGTGGATGTTTTCTATGGATCATATGGAATTTGAGTATATGAGTGAATGTTACTATGTAAATGTATAAGAATTTGTGGATAAGATTATTATGAGATTATTTATAATCAAACGACTACACTATACAACCACATCTACCTTTTATTTACATATTATACAGATATTTATATTTTACTTACAGAGCAGCTCCTCACTGGTTTGGCTCAGAAGCTTCTTTTCGATGTTCTCTTTCTCCAGGTACTCCTGCAGGTTAGGCATCTCCTCCGCCAACCGCCTGAGGGCAGAAGAGACGTGGTGTGAAGCGTAGCCCGCTGTTAAAGGCTACAGATGTAGTACATCTGTGAGGCTAACCGCACTTATTATATGAAGCCTTACAGAGGTCATATGGAATGATCTCATTCGATCAACCCTAATGTAACCCTTACAAACTTTCATCAACTCATTTGAATAACACGACCATAGCCCTCAAGAACTTTCCTAAAATGTTTTAGGATGTTCTGAACAGATTCTCTCTTAAAGGTTAAATCCCTTGCAGGTCTTAGTCCTGCTCATCCCACATGCTGATGTGTGAGTGAAACAGTGCATAGGTGTAGAGACCTGGACTTGGCGAGATGCAGGCCTATCCTCTCAGTCTGGTGCTATTCTGTTACTAGAGGACCTGAACACGCTTCTCCAACAGCACGTTCTTCTGGGCCTGATGACAACGCGCACACACATGCACACGCACACACACGGGCACACGTACAGACATACAGATGCTGTTTAATTTCTTCACATCTGTAGATACACTAGCATAAGTTGATATATACGTTTATGAGTTTGATTATGAGCTGATTTCAACTTGACAGGTACAGAGTATATAGTATACATAGAGAGTGCATAGTTTTACCAGATTGAGTGCTACAGATTCTTGTGATGAAAGGTGACAAACCCAGCGATATGAAGAAAACAAGTACTGGGTTAGTCCCTTAAAGGTTTAAAGGAGTCTCCCTTAAAGGTCCTAGTCCTGCTCATACCACATGATGACGTGTGAGTGAAACAGTGCAGAGGTGTAGAGACCTGGACTTGGCGACATGCAGGTCTTTCCTGGCAATTAGTGCTGCATTCTGCTGCAGGAGAACCAGAACATGCTTCTCCACACACACACACACACACACACACACACACACACACACACACACACACACACAGGTGCGCACATATACACATTCTGTTTAATTTCTTCACATCTGCAGCCTAGAGTAAGCTGAGGGTATAGTGTTAAACCAGGTACTACATAAACAGTATATAGTATATATACAGAGGTCTCTCTTCTCCAAAGTAGCGGAGAGATATGAAAGGATAAAAGGGGAAAAGAATAAAATGCACGTCGGTTTTAAATTCGCAGGCTGGAGTGGATAACGAGCACGTGACGGAAAGGCTTCCGTACCCGATGGGTCCAGTTCTCGTGGCACATTCGATGCCGCGCGGCCCCTGGGGCTCACGTTTTCAAGGGTCTAAGTGCGCACGTGCTGATGACCGGCGACCTAGCTCCGTGCCTGGGCACAATTCGGGCACTTTGACCCCCTTCAAGTGAATGGATAGATGGGGGAAAACCATACTTCCAGGCCCACCGTGTCACATCGACCATGCAGGGCAAAGTGGCTTCGTCCCTGGGCACACTTTCTTGTGATTTGAGCCTTTAAATAATACAGGATCCAGACTTCCAACGCTCTCTAAATCACATGCCCAGCAAAGTAGCCTTAAACCTGGACACACAATGGAGACCATTTGACCCTTTAAATCATACTACAACCAGACTTCCAGGCCCACCAGGTCACACAGTCATGCCCAGCAAAGGAGCTCTGGGCCTGGGCAGACCATGCAGTTTGACCCTTTAACCAAAACTAGAAACAGACCTCCAAGCCCAGGAGGTCACAGAATCATACCCAGTAAAGTAGCTAGCTAGCTTTCAGCTCAGTAAACCATACAATCAAATGTCCACCAAGCATTTAAACCGCAAGCATTTAAACCAGTAGATACAGCTAGTTACCGGCTGCACGGTTAACAGTGCAAAGCCATTACCAAGCTACCTAGCTAGCTAGCTAGCTAGCTACTGACTTTGCACTGTTAAAAGTGCTTCCGGTAGCTAGCTAGCTAGCTAGCTGGCAGCTCAGTAACCGTACAAATTCGCCTGCTGCTGAAAACTGTCAAGTTGTATTTATAGCTTTCGTTTTACTTCTCTCAGCTTACTTATTTGTTTTTTTTGTGTGTGTTTTTTTTAGGGAAGTTCAATAATTTCTTAGAAATCTTGGAACATTTTGCCAGTTGGCATCTAGGAAAGCCTTTCTGCCCACAGACAATAAACACAAGCCAGAATTCCTCAAACAGGAATGAATCTACTAATTTACAACACGGTTTAGTAACATTTCAGGCACATGAGTGGAGGAAGTAGCAAATTCTAAATGATGAAATCGAAGCTGATAAAAATCCATGAAAATTTAAGCTGGTCATGAAAAAATGCTTGTGAATTGAAAATGTAAGTGATAGTTATCTGGAAAAGAAAGGATTAAAACAGTCTTGATTTGATATATTTTTAAAAATCAAATATCAAGTTTGATCATTCATGACCAGGGGAGTTTCTATGAGGGTGTAAACAACAAATGCATGTGAACTAAATACTACAGTGGTATATAATGAAATAATTTGAATAACTTTGTGTCACGTCATTTAACGTTTAACTCAAGCCGTTTGTGTTACCGGACTCTTTTATCACTTAACGTTAGTAACTGTTTCAGTTGCCTTGTTTATCCAATAACATTCATTAATTAATCAATGGTTTAACCCAAGCAATTTTCGTTACTTCCGCCTCTCGAGGCAAAAATGTCAATCAGAACGTTGCGCCCGCAAACTTCAAATAAACGATAAATAAGGCAAGTAATAAAAATGGATAAAGTTGAAAGATAAGTTGATTAAACTTGAGTCAAATAAAACTACTTATCAGTCAAAACATCAATTCATATGCATTTTATTGACCCTAAATTTAATTTACGTGCATTTTAATCAGCCATATTTTTGATGTACAGACCTGAGTTTTGTCGTTGAAGAGAATAAAAGAATCCGTCGTGTAAACTTACGCCATCTGCAGGCTGAGATGGTGTTGGGGTGACCCGGATGTGACATTTGCCAAGCTGATGACATATCGCGATATTAATTGTGAGATTTCCTTACCATCTTTGCTCTTCGCAGAAGGGCACAATGCGGTTTACAGGGCACAGTTTGACCGTTTAAATAAAACTAGAAACAGACTTCCTGGCCCAAGAGGTCAAACAGTCATGCCCAGCAAGGTTGCTTTAAACCTGGGCACACTTCAGACCATTTCACTCTTTAAATCATTCAAAGCACCACATTTCCAGACCCAAGAGGTCACAGAATCATACCCAGCAAAATAGCTCTGGGCCTTGGCATACTTCGTGGACTTCGTGCCTTTAAATAATATTACAACCAGATTTCCCAGCCCAAGAGGTCACACTGTCATGCCCAGCAAAGTAGCTCTGGGATTGGGCAGACCATACAGTTTGACCCTTTAAATAATACTACAACCAGATTTCCAAGCCCAAGAGGTGACACGTTCATGTTCAGCAACGTAGCTCTGGGTCTGGGCACAATTCGTCACATTTGAGCCTTTAAATAATACTACAACCAGACTTCCAGGCCTCATACAGAGAAAGGCTGAGGGATAGACTGTTCCATTGCTCCTGGACACCATCACACTGATCCTTGTCTCCCCAAAGGTCACAGAGAGGTCAACGATTTCAAAGCGCTCCTCATTCATAGCCAGAGAACCAATGACTATATCTGCTCTTTTACAGACCACCTTAAAAGAAAAAAATAAAATAAAAATTCTGAATTAGCAATCTGCATATTAGAATTTGTGCATTAGAATCTGCCCATAAACATGTTTTCCATCTTAGATGTGTTACAACCCTATCCAGGCATTGAGGTCATAACAAGAATGTGATAAGACTGGTAGTTGGATGGCATGTCGAATGACTAGACACTGGATTGGTAGATGAGGTGAAACTTTGTGTTCACCATTCTTAATTCAATATACACAAACAATAATTAAGTTCAGGAGTGGCTGAATGCCAACATAAACAAATTCCACACTACAAAAGAAATACCACAACCAACTACACTTCACAGGACAAAAATAAAATACAAATTTACATTTACATTTATGGCATTTAGCAGACTTACAAAAGTGCTTTGTCATTTACTTATAGAATATATCCAAGTACAGTATAGTAGGTTAGAATTAAACATACCAATGAACTAGAATACTGTAGAATACAGGGATGAATGCTGATACCTAGAAGTGCAAAATACATAAGGTCTATCTTAAACAATGATAAGTGCTATAAACAATAAGTGCTAGAGTTTGTTAAAAAAAAATATAAACAGTGCCCTACAATAAGTACTAAATTCAGGCAGTCAATAAGGGAGCAGTGTCAGTTGTCCTTTAAATATTCTGCAAATAGATGGGTCTTCAGTCTGCGTTTGAAGACTGCAAGGGACTCTGCTGTCCAGACAGCAAGTGGGAGTTCATTCCACAATCTTGGAGCCAGGACAGAAAATAGTCTCGATGCTTGTCGTCCATGAGACCTGAAGCATCATGCTGAGCCGTATTTGAGGTTCGTAGTACTTGAGGGACGGATCGGGCTTTGACCGTTGACCTCATGTATGAAGGGGCTTGTCCACTTTGTAGGCAAGCATCAAGGTTTTAAATCTGATGCGTGCAGCTACAGGGAGCCAATGAAGGGAGTGCAGCAGTGGAGTAACATGTGAACTTCGGAAGATTGAAGACCAGTTGTGCTGCTGCGTTCTGGACAAGTTGTAGAGGTTTGATGGCTCTTAGAGGAAGACCAGCAAGTAGCAAGTTGCAGTAGTCCAGCTTTGAGATCACAAGAGACTGCACAAGCACCTGGGTAGCTTCCTGCGAAAGAAAGGGTCGAATCCTTCGTATGTTACACAGGAGGAATCTGCAAGACCGGGTTAGATTAGAAACATGAGTTGAGAATGACAACCAGTTGTCCAAAGTTACGCCCAGGCTACGGTCAGCTTCAAACAAATCTTACACCAACTCCCTGACAATAAACAGACAATAACCCCAAACAAACAGGCACCACTTCCTACAATCAGTCACTATATACATAAACATACACTAGAACATACACTTTAGTCTATCACAGGGATCACAATGATAAACAGAAGACAGTGAATGCTCACGTACAGATCTACACCTACACAAGATGACTGGGGACATCACAAGACAAGGTGAGCACAGCCAAGAACATTAAAAACCAAACCCACAACTCACACACTGTTCTGCCGACTCTAGTATGAGCATGGGCAAACAACCACCTTCTTCCAGCAGGATCCTTATATGGGCCACAGAAATCACTTAAAGTAGGGCAGATCCAGTAACCAGGTGCACAGAAAGTCCAAAATCCCAGACTGGACCAAGAGCGCACTGCATGCGTAACACATGCCTTTTCATCTGAGTAATGATCTTTTCATAAGATTAGGAACTCATTAAGGAACCTTGCTACATATGTACTTTTGTAATTATGTAGACAAAAATCTGATACTCTAGGCTAAGAACATCAAAAGACAGTGACACATGAGCAAAGCTGCACAATGCTGCTCTCTCACCTCTCCAATCATGCCATTACAAACTAGGTGGAGGTCATAGGAAAATATGATATTGCGAGAGAGTTTCTTCAGGTTGCCAATGCAGAAACCTTTACAGCCAAGTTTAGTGTAGGGCTCTGTGTCTCCAACAATCCTGGACGTATAAGAAAGCTTACTGTTTGAAGTATAAAGCTCATATTATATGTCTCCTACATCAGATCTTCTGAGGCAAACCTACGAAATGGAAAGGTTCTTCATTTCATCAGCGGGGTGCTTCCAGTAAAGTAAATTCTTCCTGTAAAGTAAACAGCATTGCACATATGTTTAGATACTTCTTTAAGGGTCATTTGTTTTATAATATAGTCTTGAATGAAGCTAAAAGGTACATCAGTATGTAAAACCCTCCAGGACCTCATTTTATTCCCTGTGTTCAGCTATTACTCTTATTGTAGGATGGTAAAATGAGTACTTGTCCCTCTAAGTCACTGCCGAATCACAATTTAGGCCTTATGCTTTGTTCGGTATGTTTCAAATGGGTCAGCCGATGGTTCCATCATCATTATTCACTACTGCTCCTCATACATTTCCACATGCTGCTTTCTTAATTTGTCATTTGTTGCTTGTTACCACTTTTGGGACATGAAATTTAGAGAGGCCATTTTTGTTTGTAAATGTGTTAAATGGGAGAAAAGCCTTTAAACTCTGGCTCATTAAAAGGACACTATTTACTAGGCTTTCCTCGTGTTCTGTTGATTAGGAATCTCTAGTGCATGGCTGATAGATGTTAGAAATCAAATGCATGTTCATCTATGAGGACTGGATAACAAGGGGCCCAATAAATTGATTCAGATGACCTGGTGGTGCTGGTGAACACGTTCAGTGGCTTTCCACTGAGGAATGGAGAATTGCATCATGTTCTGCTGTGACACTGCACATGTGGCTTTGGTTGCATTTCTCCCAAAGGATGAGAAGAGAAAGGCAAGGCAAGCGTAAAGAGGCAGAGCCGAAGGCGATAGTAGGAGGGTGTGAGTTGATGGGTGATGTCGGCAGTGGGCGAGCAGGTACCAGACGTCATGACAAGTCCTCCTGTTCGGTCATGCCTACAACAAATGGAAGGACAGTCAGGCCTGGCCAAAACAAATCCAATGCAAATTAATTGCTTGCAAACAAAGGAAGGAGAGCAACTCTGGATTATGGCACTGGCTAATGAAGGGCTGGCCCATACTGGGGTAGAGCTACTGCAGTGCACAATACTGTCCTTGCCACTACATAGGTGTGCCTCCCTCACAAGTGTCAGCTCAGTAATGTAACACACACACACTGACCCACTGTTATCACTCCTCTGACTTATCCACTCCTTTTCTTGATTTGCTTTCATATGTTACTTGTACGCACCCTTTGTTCTGACAGCAAAACGCCTATTAACAAACGCAAGGTCCTATTCATCTCAAGGAAGAAACGCATGTTGGTATACACAGACATGCTCCATTCAGTTGACCTTAACTGAACAATAACAATCAAGCAGTCTTTGACAGGGCTGAACTGGGATAGCAGCAAAAACAGACTAACAGGACTCACATGAGACACACAACACAAGTTAATCATCACCCTACCAACATGGAACTTAACAATTAACATGTGATTCTTTTGCCTCTGTTTAGAATTTGGTACCATTGCTGTTTGTGTTTCTACTTCATTCTGCTGCCTTAGAAGGTGCCTTCCACTCTGGCAGATATGCATGTGAGGAACCTCTGTAGTCAGTGATCGTGCGTAATCTGTTCCAAACATGCCCGAGCTCAGAGTTGAGGTAGGTGGCCTTCACTCTATCTCTGTAGTCCCTTTTGGTAAGCCTGTTGGTCTTTTGAATGTCATACCTGGACTGTGGTATACTTTGTCATTGCTAGTGTATTAATAACACTTTGAACCTTGTAATACTATCAATATGTGAGATTTAGCATTACAATGTTTTACCAATGAAACTTCGTACAAAAAGGAATATATTATGATGTTGTATATTTTGATCTAAATTTCTGCTGGGTCTTCTGATGATTACAATTAGTCAGAGAAAGGAAACCACTTAAATGTCTCCAGGATCTGATCTATTCTGATTGGTTTATTAATGCTGCTATCCAATATCACCCAAGGTGGAAGAATTCCTTTTGGATTCTTGCTTCTGCCAAGGATTCTTCTTTATCCCACAAAAGTAGTTTCATCTTGCTCAATACGATATCTAAACCTGGGGTCCTTTACAGCTGCTTTTAAGCAATGTTTCTTGCATATGAATTAAACTTAATTAAAAATAGTGCACACCAGAGTCAGATGTTTAGGGACAACCATCAAAGAAAGTAAATCAATGGCAAATATAAAATATTAAGAGGGACTTTTATTGTGTCCAGCAGAGGTCAGTGTTTGCCTAATAGTGACCAGCTGGTGACTGGCTTGGACATTTACTCAGAACTGGACTAAGATGTGTTTCATTAAGGAAAATTAAACACAAAACTGTTCAGTGGTGGATCTGAACCCTTTTCCTGAGCATAATAATGTGCACACAACCAACAATACCTCTTTTCCATTTCCGTAGCTCAGTGGTTAACGTACTTGACTTGGAAGGTTGCTGGTTCAAGCCACACCACTGTTGGGCCCCTGAGCAAGACCCTTAACCCTCAATTGCTCAAGTTGTACTCAGTCATAAATGTAAGTCGCTTTGCAGAAAAGTGTAAATGTAAATTAAATGTCAGTCAAGATAAACAACAATATTGCTCTTACCTGCGGAAGTCCACTCTGTCCATGAAGGTGCTGTTAAATCTGGACTCGATGATTCTTCGAGTCTCTATCTCATGGAATACACCTCCCAGTTTGTAGACACAATACAGCACACTGTCTCTGACCACCATGCCAACATAATCACTTTGTGACTGTATGTGGACAGGTAACATAATGCACTGGCTATAAGTGACAGCAACACATTCTGTATAAAGCCAGTGCCCTTTTCAATAAAACAATAACAAACCATTAAACTGTACCACCAATGAAACCATCTATGAATACAGGAATTGTGCAAGTGTGCTGCTGCAGATTAGAATTAATACAATTATTCACGGTTCATCTAGTTCCCACACAAAAAGAAAATGCAGCCTCCTTACATTCTTATTTCCCAGGTAAAGGACAAACAGATTGTCTTCCTCTGCCCTACTTTGGTGCCATCTGCGGCTGTCCCCATGTGGAGGATCTACTGAGGGCCGGCGAAGCATAAGATTGAAGGCTGTGAAGGCACGGAGGTCTTCCAAGTTTGTAGGAGAGCGAAGCTCTATGTGGCTATCACCAGAGAATAACATGGGACCCCTGATCTGGAGGCACAAGGCACAAATGCCATATGCCCAAACAATAACAAAAGTCGGGAAGATTAGATAATGCTTTTAAAATGTTCTAGAATGTGAAAAGTCAATAAGTAAATATTTAAAATTATAAATATTGAATAGTTGAAATGTCAATGGCAATTTGTCACTGGAATCCCTGGGTCTGGGAAATCAGTCCAAAAGATATCTTGGATTTTGCTTTTGCAGACAGTGAGTCAGGGTGAGAAGAGCTAAACCATGCTGGGGAAGCTCCCCTAGTGTTCTTCAGCACTTACACTGTTGACCATGTCCCTGCTCTCCTTGATCATGTCTTTGATCCTTGTGATACTGTTGGACATGTGGGTTGTGCTGTGACCCTCCACCTCAGCCAGAGTATCAGGCAGCAAGGGGAGGAGTTTGTTAAGCTCCTTCACTGACAAGAAGCATGTCAACAAATGCACTCCTTAGAGCAAGTTTCCTTAGCACTTCTTTGAATACACAGCACATAGGTGGTCATATCAATATGTGCTAATTCTAGCTAAGGATGGGCATGGACCTTTAAGGCATTATGAAAGAAAGCCAGCACCGAATTCTCTTTTGCTGGCCTGACTCCTACACTAAGACCTGGAAAAACTATGCCTTTATTTTGTTACAATAAAATCATTATTGTCCGCCAATCCCTCCATCCGTGCAGCAGGTGAAGAAGCTTACATGTTTTGTTGACATGGCTGAGTATACTGTGCACATCTGAATCGCCACTGGAAACTGTCATCTTGTCCAACCCCTTACTTATATTCTCCAGTCGTGCTATGATAAAGTTCACTATGCTGTTGGCAGCCTGGACAGCATCCTTAGTTTGGTTCAGAACAGCAGTAATATCATCTAAATGAAAAGAAATAGATCCAAAAGTGTGTTAAAGTGGGGCTGTTGGCTGGGTAGTGGATGCACTGTGGTACACTGGGGATACACTGGGGGTGAACTGGGGTACACTGGGGGATACACTGGGGGGTACACACCACTGGAAATGTTGTTCAGCTCCTCCTTGATGGCTTGAATCTCTCTGTTCATACTCCTTTGTTTATCCTTCCCCTTTTCTAAGCGCTTTTTAATGGCACTGTATTTTTGCATGATCTCTTAAGGGAAATATGAAAAGTTGTTTTATCAAGGTGGACCATGCCATATTCAAAGCATGAGCTTTATGTGGCTCTTATGAGTTAGGAAGCAATACAAGCTAAATAAAAGCTAAACTTGGTTTTGTACAATGACACTAGTGCCCTTAAAAAATGATTCAGGAAAAAACCCCACAGCTTTCCAATTATTTAGAATAATAATTCTATGGTGTCTGATGTTTACTGCATTTGGTTTTCACTGGAGCTACAAGGATAATTTATCTAACAATCCAGAACCTTTTGTAAATAACTACATGCATCAATGATATTATTTAGAATAATTAATATACATAATACTATTTATATTTACAAATAATAATTTGTAAATATTGTATTTTGTAAAATAGCATGGATAGTCTGTATTTAGAAATGTATGTTTATAATGGAATACATTTTTGTCCACATTTCTTCCAGCTTTCTGGTACAATTTTGCCTTCAAAGGAGGAAAATGATTCCAATTATGCAAGTTAGCTGCCCTCATAAAGTTACCATGTGAGACTAGTGTAAAACTATTAAAGGAAATGTCCAGAAAAGCCTTAGCTGATTGAATACACCTGCGGTAAGTAAAAAACTGTGAAAAAGTGATATTTATACAGGCCTACTGCATATCAAAGCTATATCAAATAATACTAACAGCACAGACACCTTTTAACTCATTCTTAGTCATATTTTTAAGTTGCTTTGGAAAAAAGTGTCCATTAAATTGCATAAATGTAAAAGCAGCAATGTGTTCAAATATATACTGTTTGTGTGCACAATAGTATGCTCAGGAAAAGGGTTCAAATCAGGCACTGAACAGTTTGGTGATTGGAACATGCTCACCAAAATCCACTTTATCATCTGTTAACAAGCAGTCCTACCTAAAATCACATCAACAAACTCCATGATCAGTAACAGTTCAGTTAGCTATATAGCTCAGAATCAGAAACTTTATTTCACCAAGAATATTTTCCATACAAGGAATTTGTCTTGGTGAGTGCACACAAAAATCTAACAAATTAAACAGAACTGACAACAGACCTTTAAAAGTTATTTAAATAAGGCAGCATGCTTCATCACCATGTTGTTGTAGCATCCTGAAGCTTTGGGAGACTACATCCAATCATCCTCTGCGCTGTCCTGCGCTGGAATTTGGCTCGTTCTTGTAAGGTGGAGGAACCAAACCAGATGGTGATGGATGATGTGAGGAGGGACTCTATGATAGCTGTGTAGAATTATCTACTCTTTGCCCAAACGTTCCTTATCCTCACTAACGGTATCAGGATCAGCACCTACTCTATCTGAGGTGTCCATGATAAATACAGGAAACACCTGACACATCTGATGGTATTATGGTAGATAGCTAGGGTATATAGATAGCTAATCACAAGGTAACTTAACGCTACTGCGTAAATCTGATGTCTTTGACGAACGTCAGATATGTAATTATGGCATACTGGTGTGTCAAAATAAACTAAGTGATAGGCATTTTTGCGTTTTGATTTTAAAGAAGCGAAACTTTCTTTCTTCCTCTTTCATTCTTCAAAAAACCAGCAAGCTAGCCTGATGCTGAGTTAGCTGGTAAACAAACCAGAATCCAATACATGTGCGTTACAAGGAAAAGCTTCCTCCTTCGCCGGAGCAAGGCATAACAGTTCCGCATTTCGGGTATTCTGGAGCAGGTGGCCTAGCAAAAATAGGAACACGCAGAATGTGCTGAAAATCCTATGTAGTAGCTAACCTGAATACATTTTTTTTTTTTTTAACAATAATCATTTATAAGGTCCCATGATCTCCAAATTCAATGTAAGGGGCTGACCATGTTGAAGGGCGGGCTGAAGACAAACCCTTGTTGTTGCCATGATGACATTCTGATTACCTTTGTTTTGCCTTCTCAAGGTTTCTCCTTGCCCACTACGTTTCTGGAGTTGGACTTCAAGAGTATGTGAAGAGAAAATGACAAAGTATATTGTGTGCTATGCTGAATGGACATTTATTTATTTAGTTTATATAATTCAACAATGGCCATATGTTCTTCAAACATCTTACTTTATTCAGTGGTACTGATTAAAAAACTTTGGACTTCTAGAGCTTTCTGGTTGTTGTTGTTTGCTGTATTAGAGGCTGACTCAAACCATATATGAAGAGAGAATATGATGTTTTCAATGTGTGAAAATTCATAGCATTAATCACCATTATTCATAAACATATTTTCCATACATATTATATTGCACTGAATAACTTTGAGTACCTTTCTTTGGTCTTCACAGCCTCAGCTTTCTTGCACACTGCACTGAGTTCCAAGAGGTGGGTTCTCTGCTATTCTAATCAAACTTCTGCTGTCCAACTTGAGTTTCTTGATGTGGACTCAAGTAGTATGTGAAGAGAAAAGGATGAATGGTCATTAAGAATAGCACTTAACACTATAGTTATGTATTATGAATTTTCACTGTATGAATCACTATTCATGAATGTTGACATTTTCCTCACATATCAAATTATATTTAATAACTTTTCTGTCTTTACTTCGTATACGAAGCTTGAAAATGTGAAACATCACATGGCCATTCAGAATATCACTTGCCATACTTTAAATATTTGGGAAATTAGTTGTATCAACTAATATTTAGTAAAGAACATTTATGTACATATCATTGTGTTTCAGTGACTCTCTTTGATTACCTTTCTTCATCTTAAAAAGCTGCCTGTGGCCTCTGCCGATGTACTTGAGATGGGCTCAAACAGTATGTGCAGAGAAATGACAACTACTAGTTCAGCTACTCACTCACTTTGAGTAAAAATGTGAAAGCTCATGGCATCTTTATCTGAGCTCCAGAGGTCTTCAGTGGGGCAGGTCAGACAATCTGCATCCTCCCAATATATATCAATATTACATAATTACAAAATCACATAATTAAAAAAAATAATTTTCCCTTAATAATTACAACATTTTTATTTAAAATGATGTAATTGCTTTGGGGAAAACTAGAAGGTTTCTGTAATATTTATATTTATATTAACAGCAAAGTTAATAGAAAAATTAATATATAGGTTTGGGGCACTTAAGATAGGGAAACAAACAACTCCTCTAGAGGACACAATACTGAGAGGATTTATTGGTGCGTTATGTACGTACCTGAGGTTGACTACTGGAAATACAATCCTTGCTCTGTGTTTCTTTTCTCTGAGGAAACATTGTCAAATTAACTTCAGTGAAGCTACAAGAAAATTAGAAAATGTCTTTTTAATCTTATATTACAATTGTGTAAAGGTTCAGTCTTTAAAATTACATAAATGTTGATAAACTTACTAAAGTGTTTGAGGAAGGATGATGATTCTCTCCTTGATTATCACCCTGCAATGAAGTCACAGAAACATGACTAGAGTTGTATTCATCTTTATTAACATTACATAAATGTTATTAAACTTAGCCAGCATGAAAGAGCATGTTGTAAGAAGTACAATATGCAAATAGCTTGTCAAGTGATTGATTTACATTTTATTGTTATGCATAAAGATTGTGTAATCTACATTCCTGATAGAAACATTTAATAACAATTAAATAACATTTTCCTAAATTTTCTATTGCCATAAAAGAGTTCTGTAATTTGTCTCTTACAAAGATTTTTCTACCTAGGCTGACAATGAGCCTCAACATTTTACCATAAAGATGTGGTAAGTTTAAAAATATTTACATTTTTTTGTGTGTTTAAGAACAATTTACGTAAATTGTCTACAATCAGATCAGTTCCATAATTTACATTTAGCTGTTAACATTTTCACAATTTTTTTATTGTCACAGAAATATTTTGTTGTTCAATTTTAAAAGATTTATGTAATTTCTTTTTATAGACGTCTTCTTGGGTAGATCCCTGCTGAAAGCAGTAGCTCAGCACATTTTGTAATTTCACTAGAATATCAGCAATATTTTCTCACAAAGTTTGTATTTGGCAGAAAGGTTATGTTAAACAACAGCTGATTAGGGTCTGCTTACTAACCTTATACAATTATTCTGTTAAATTATGCAATTTGTTGTTGCTGTTATTTTAATAAAACTTACCTAATTGTGTAAAAATGTCCAAGCATCCTAATATAAAATGACATATTTTGCCAATATCCTGCCATAGCCTTTACAGAATCTTTCTATGTCCTAACAGAGATATTTGTTTTCTATATTGTGTAAGCCTGACTCTAACCTAGTGTCCAATATGTGGGGAGGTTACTGATGGTGTGACCTACCCCACTGGAGACCTCAGGCAATCAGATAAAGACCAGATTTGGACTACAGAAATCTTACAGAATCTGTACATCTCTCCAATGCCCACATCCCTGGGGGACTATAACCTGAACAGCAGAAAAAAAAAAAACGTACATGGTTACAGTCAGTCAACTATCCAATGTATTTAGAAAGCCATTCTTAAATTACAATGAGCCTCAACATTTTACCATAAAGATGTGGTAAGTTTAAAAATATTTACTTTTTTTTGTGTGTTTAAGAACAATTTACGTAAATTGTCTACAATCAGTATGAGACGAAAAGAAAAAAAGCACAATTCCTGTTCAAATAATACTACAGTTTCAGCGTCATTTCCAAGGCAACAGTTAGAAAATATGACGCAAACGAACTTGGAACCTTTTCCTGAAAATGGACAGGATTGTTTTTCTATGTTGTAGGTCTACATGTACAATATTCAACTCATACAAAAATAGGAACAACAGAACCTTTTAAGTAAAAAACAGCATTAAGAACAGGGTATACTAACGGAATTTTTGTCGTTGTCGAGTAGGTTCTTCATACTGTTGCACTGCATGGATTACTGATGATGCGGATGACTGTTAATCATTTGTACACAGCTAGTTAGCGTATTTATGAATGACCATGCTGTGTTATTACTGGAAAGGAAACGGTTAGCATACAAGCCTTTCTGGATCTGCTAGCCATTAAAAAATGTTTAAGAAGCAAGACACATGCGCGCACACACACACACACACACAAAAAAAAAAAAAAAAAAAAAAAAAAAAAAAAAACACTGATACACAAGCCATTGACCAAATGCACCAGTGGATTCATCACGGGTCTCTCAGAGTATCACCAGAATGGTTTCTCTGGCTTTTAACTGTTTCATGAAGTTTTGCAAATAATTAAGTTCACATTTGCTATAAATTGATCATAAACACGCTTAC
Source organism: Electrophorus electricus (assembly GCF_041902795.1). NCBI lineage: Eukaryota > Metazoa > Chordata > Actinopteri > Gymnotiformes > Gymnotidae > Electrophorus > Electrophorus electricus. The sequence goes on along the minus strand of NC_137522.1, from coordinate 12,729,119 downwards.
TGCTTTCAGTTCTGCAGCAGAATCAATTACTGTACAGGGATGATGGAACAAAATGACAGTAAGAAATCTTTTTTTTAAAATTATTATTAATTTATTTTACAGTCCAGCTCCACATGTTAAAGGAAGAAAACACTACAGACAGGAAATCCAGTTCCTGTAACACTGATGAATTCCTTTCTATCTGGTGTTGTTCTTTACCCCGAGACCAAGAACTACTCACCAATTCTAGCTGCACAGACCAAGGCCCAAAACCTGAAAGTCTTCTACTGAATCTATAGTCCAGATATGGTATTGCTGGGTTTTCATAATGTATTCAACTGTTTTTGAAAAAATTGTCCCAAAATAAGCATTTACAAGAGCTTTCCGAAAATGTTACGAATTCAGAAGACAGGTGGTTCTTGCAGAAGTCCAAGACCGTAGAGGTGTAGGTTGAATATAGGCCTTTGGCACAACTAAAGATATGGTTAGCTTGGTTCCAGACCTTACCTGTAGTACAGGGTCTCAGATTTTTGGGGCAGATCAAGGAGATAACTGGTTACCAATTAGATGGTCATGATGTATACATGTATTCAGAACACATTTTAATTCAATGTGGCATGGAAACAATTTGCAGAAAAGCAACAGTATTAGCTCAGCCAGAAATAAGTGGCGGCAACCTTAGGGTACAGAATATTAGTAACAGTTATGCAAATATGATTATGTTCAATTCATCTTATGACGTAATACAGTAGCTGGGCACTTCACAGTAAAACACAGAATCAGATAACCAAAAGCATAAGATGTTGACTTACTTTCCATATCTATTCTAAATGTATATTTTGCCAGGTCAGTTTAAGTAGGCGAAAGGGCCAAACAAAACAATGCACATCACATTAGCATAGTCCTCCACACTTAAAAGTTCACATGATGGTAAAATTAAACCCTGCTTCAAATGTGTTTTAAGATACACTTGTCATTAGCGTGGTCAACAAGAAACATAGAGCAAATTATTTTGTGTACAAGATCAGTGAGACAGATAGGTGTCTGTGTGTAAGGAGGTGTGGAAGAAAGAAAGAAATGAAGGAGTGGTATATCCTAAACACAGCAGAAAAGTAGTCACTTGCATTTCTTTGGAGATCTGCCTTGATTCCCTGAATTAGGTGTATTAAATCTGGCATGGCGCTAACTATTGCAGGAAGAAGTGAGGAGCCATGTCCAAAATGTTCAACTCTATTTACAAACACCTATCACCAGGTGCTATGAACAATTTGAAACCACCAGTACAAGAACCAATAAATGGTAAAGTAAGTTAAAATATCAGAATAACCTAAACCTGCAGTGTGGTATCACACTTGTTATCATAAAGGGGGATAATAGTCAGAAGAAATCAGCTCTTTCCATGCAAAGGATTGTGTAAATGTATCCAGTATTCTGAATAAGGTAATATTTTCAATATGCATATTACTGTATGTCTTGACAAGATGAGCAATCTAATTTTCATTTGTTTGCAAAGGTAACCTGCAACCTGAATGGGACAGTGACATCCCCTCTCCCCATAAACATTGTGGGGCCATATTCTCCTTCTACTACACTATGTGGTGGAAATGTCCACTGGAAAAGGCCTTCCAGCATGTTGATGT
>NC_137522.1:12545000-12722500 GCF_041902795.1 Electrophorus electricus | reverse complement strand
GGCTGCAGAAATACCCACCTCTAACCTCTGCACTCGTCCTCTGAAGAAGATAAAGAGAGAGGAGTTGGGGTAGGTCATCGCCTTCTTCTGCAAGATGGCCTTAGCTTCCAGCAGCCCGGCCCTGGAATCCGAGCCATCCAGGGCAAAAAAGGGCTGCACTACAGTGTGGTACCACAAGAGGGCAAGCCTGAGTAAGGACAGGGGGTCATCAGAGGGACCCAAGACATAGAAAAGGCAACATGACAATGCAAGAGTGTGTGTGGAAAAGGCAGATGTACACATCTGTTAACACCCGGTAATGTTCTAGTCAGTACAGCCGCCCTAGGACACTGTAATCCAAAGGTTTGGCCTCACTCAGATGGAGCCTTAGGTCATTGGACTGAGGTGACTGTAATTATTGGTGCATGCCATTGTTGTAGTTTATATTTTATAGCCTAGAACATATTTGGGCCTCAGACTGTATATCACTAGCACTCAAATTTATAACAATTTTGCAAAAAGAAGAAACAAATCATTATTATTATTATTATTAGAGGCTAATCTAATCTTTTAAAATCATATTAGGTAAAACAAGGTCTTTGTTTTGAGACCCAATCCCAATGGGCTTTGTCCCACTGCCATAAAACATTGGATTATGCATGGTTAAATCCACTGCTAGTCTTAGATCATCCAGTCACAAGATGTCAGCCTTTGGCAAGTAAGACACTTGGAACCAAAACAGTGGATGACATATTGGATATAATATACGCATATTTTACATAGGTTACATAAAAATAGGCTTATTGTTATATGGAATTTTGCTCTCAAATTCCCTGAGCTACTTAATAGTCCAGTGCTTTTTTGTGTAGGTGACTGTGGAACAATGCCCTACAATGCCCTGTCTATTTCTTAGTTTGATCTTCATCAGCATCAACACCTAACATAACTATGCTACTGGCAGAACAAACAATACACAACCCAAATTTACAACAAAGTGTGTGAAACACACAGGTAAAACAATAAACGTTCAGATATGTTCAACAGGAACTAAATGTTTCTGCAGTGTATTTTAGCCATGTTTTCTCTCTTTCTCTCCCTAATAAACATTATATATACAGTGTGTATAAACATTATTTGGTTCATTATTAGTCATTCTAAGCTTCGGATCCTCCTCACTATTCACCCGTTTCTACTAACCCATGTTTTTGGCAACCCAAACTAATTCTTTAATTCCTTATATTTCTCTCTCTTTTCTTTTTGTTATACTGGATCACAAACAGGTCATTCTTTTTATGGTCTAGGACTGAGAAAATCTCGGGGTTAAAGACGTTTTGGTAACCAACGCTTACGTAGCTAGTGGTGCCTTCATGTCTTTGCTCTCGCTGGCATAGGCCAGAGATGCCAGGCCTTGGTGACGGTCTCCAGGGAAACCCAGCAGGTTGACAATCTTCAACAAGTGTGGCGGCACCATGGAGATGCAGAGATGAAAAAGGCCATAGCCAAAGCTCACAGAACCCTTCAGGCGCCCCAGGGCCTCTTCTGTCACCCCTCCGCTGCTCTCAGCCACAGGTGTGTTGTGGTTGGCCTGATCAGAGGCCAGTGCCCCCTGCTGACTGGAGGACCGCCTGCGACAGGCTTCCTGAAGCTGGCTAATGTCACTGTAGCATTTGTTGTACATCTTCCAAGCCTTACGGAGGATCCAGCCTCCTTTTATATATGCTGTGATGCATAGCAGAGTCGGATGAAATAGATCACATACTGTGTTTTTCTGGACTTATATTAGTATACTGTTCAATTAAGGACCCAGTAATTAAATGGGCATATTAAGGTTAGATGCAAGAAACCCCCAAGCACAACACCCAAAGTTACTGACTTACATAGTTTTCTTACAGTCATTAATTCATTCATGCATTTTTTCATTCAAGCATCCTTGTTACATGGTCATAATTACTGAGTGCTCATTTTAAACTAATGGTAAATTAGTGGAATATGGATCACACCTGAGAGTTCCTGCTTGACAAAGGAGAGTACAGCAAGGTAGACCTGGCAGTCAGCAACAATGATCTGCCTTTGGAGCTGATCCACTACAGTCATCCCTGACTTCTGTGTGTCCATCTGGAGGGGAGAGAATACAAACGATAGATCTGGCCCCCCAAAAGAGCAGGTGGCTTTAGATTATGTATGATAATATTGTGCAAGAAGCTCTGTGCTCTCTCTCTCTTTCTCATACACACAAACACGCAATGAAACTGCCTTCCTTGTAGTGTCACACACGTGCATGCTTACACTCTTCTTGATCTTATTGCGAATGGTCTCGATGACACCGGCATTGTCACTCTCACACAGCTTCTCTGTGGCACGCAGGTCATCACAAGCCATCTGCATTTTCTCCTCCTCAAATGTCATCATGGCATTCTACAAGACATACAGGAACACTCACATGACACTGGTCTAGATACAGCCTGTTTCCTTAATGGTGTCGACTCATTAAATCAGATCCTCTATGCCATATAACAACACCCACTGCGAACTTTTCTTGCATGTGCATCATGTAACATTTTTCTGATTATATTTTAGCATAAATGCCATAGTATGTAATATACAAAAAATGTGCTATGCAAATGTATTCTTTAAATGCACTAGTATTAACACAGTGGTTAATCTTCCAATGTGGGAAAGGGTGCTAAAGGACTGTGTCGGACTGATGAATGCTGGAACAAGTGCTCACAGAACGCGGTCCTAACACAGAGCCCTTTCCCACAGAGACACCTTTAACAGTGGGAAAGAAAGGCCAAACCTTTCTAGTAGTGATATTTACACACCTGAATGCCTTTAGGGATTTATTAACATATTAATATTTCAGTTTAACAGAAAGAAACACTTTCAAATTCTTAGGAACACTTAGTATACTTTTGTACACTGTGTGGTCGATATAATATTTGCATTACCTTCAACAAAGTTAAACAGCAAACAGAATTACTGTATTAAAACCCTACTGCCCAGTGTTGCCCAGAGAAGAACAGATACCCCTGTGAATCTGCCTCCTCTCAAAGTTTCTTCCTCTGCAGTCGCAGGGAAATTTAACTCTTGTCACTGCCAACCTCTGCTTGCTGACTAGGACTCTGGAGCCAGATATATGTTAAAAAAAAAACAAAACTATACAAATAAAATGGAACTGAATTAATTCTACAGAAAATGCCTCTGTCCGTCTTCCAGTTCCACTGTCACAATGCAAGCCTTTCAGACCTTCCATCAGAGACCACTGCCTCTCAGCACTAGGGGCTTGGGTTCAAATCCCAATCTAGGTGGAGTTTCCATGTTTTCCTTAGGTCTGCGTAGGTTTCCTCTGGGGTCTTCGGTTTCCTCCCACAGTCTCAAAATGTGGCGGATAGGTTGAGTAGATACTATAAATGGTCCTGTATGAATGTATGCATGTCCAGTGATGGTTGGTGCTCTGTGTTCTGTCCTGGGCTGAACCTCCTCCTCTTCTGTGCCCGGTGCAGTCCCCCAGGGGGCTGTGGTTTCCGATAGAGCATATGCAGTGTGCAAACTGGCTGTCGCTTCTCATTTGTGAGCGATTGTAAAAGCTGATTTCTCTCTGTAAAGCAGCCTTGCATTTGAGAAAGACTCTATATAAACGTGATTAATAATAATAAACCAGTTTAGTTGAGTTTTATGTTGGGATAAACTACCCTGGCTGGCTGCATACATCAAACTACCAAACTAAAAACTGTGGTTATTCATTGCTTCCATTTAATTTGGTAATAAAGCAACAAAATGCCCTTCGCAGTCACATGATGCTACCATATTAGTAGCACATGTGGCCATATCATATTAACACTCAGATGAACAAACATTTCTTCCAGATTATCACTGCTGCATCTATTCTTTAGCAGGGAGATCTGGTTGACCAGAGGCGTTACCACAGCCTGATTAAGAGTATGCTATTCTAACGCCAAACCATCTATAATGGTGTTAAGGAGTGTGTGATTCATTGATAGGTTGAGTGTTGTGCAGGATAACCCACCCTTTTAAACTGTTGTGAGACTTTTGTGATTCCTGTCATAATGATCATGACTATTTTTTTTAAGGTATCCTACTATTTTCCCAGATCACAGAGTAACAGAAACAGTGAAAAGGATCATGGGAAACACTGACCAGAAAGGACACAAAACTTGCTCCGAAGCTCATCAACGGACTCTGAGTCCTGCAGAGAGGAAACATAACATCACAATATGCTAGACGTGTGATTACTGCATGCCATTTCAAAAAACCTAAGCATTCCTGTTTTATTTCTGTAACTGAAGCTGAAAAAGGCTTTCAGCTAGAAACAGACACCTGAAGAAACTTAAAAACAAGATGGTCATGGACATAGAATTTAGCCTGAACGCGCAAGGTGCGTAGTGACCACAGCACACGCAAAATGTGTTTACATCTTCAACCAAGCAAGTATTATGTATTTAGTATTATGGGAACCAAACATGCCCGCCATGTTTTTTTTTTTCTGTTGCGCTTAGTAAACAAATATATGCGTCAAAACATAAAACGTCTATCACGCTTCAGCGTCTTGACATTTAGATCAATCTTTGCTCTGAGAGGAGTTTTGTTATGCAAAAACTGCCAGCCGTCCGCTGGATAGATTTTGTGCACGCACAGCACGCTCTGTCGCTCCCAAAGATGTGCACGGACTCACACGCGCTGCACGTGAGGCAGCTGAGCACACGGGACGAGCGTGTAAAACCCGGTAACGAGCCACGCTGCAACTACACTGGAAACCCTCACACCTCTTAAGACAAACATGCTGATCGCCATTTACACAGCAACACGCTGTGAGGCAATTTCACGTGGCAGTTAATCATAACGAACATTTTAGTTTCGAGAGACACATTGAAAGACGTTTAAAAAAAACCCACACGATTAAGAAGTCACACCAAAACAAACGATCGCATTGGTTGCGTACGTACGGCACATCAGTTGGCATACCTGTATCTTCTGAAGAGCTCGTCGCTTTCTTTGAAGCCGTTGTTGAGAAGCATGTTAATGCCCTGAAAAGCCAGCTCCGCATCATCCAAGCGTTCCGCCTTCTCCTCGACCCGCCGGTGCTGCTGCGAATGCTCCTCCGGCCCTGCCATTGTCTCTGTGGACTTGCTCACACGAAAGGGCAATTCCGACAAAAAACACGCATAGAGAACTATATACCAAAAAAAGAGAGCAAAAGCTAATTCTAAAATGTATTCGAAAATATCGGCTACGGCATCCGCTGTTTCTCTCGCCTCTTCACTCCCTTATGTCGTTAAAATGCGGTCAGTGAACCATGCAAATCACCGGCGATCCATAGGCACAGGGGCCTTCGAAAATACAGATGTGTATTTCAACCAAATCCGAAAATATTTAGCTAGCATTTCGCGCCACAACACCGAAATTCATTTGCAAATCATCCTTTGGATAGTGCAATCCCGCAGTGATAATCCACTATAAATTCATCGTGCTTTTTAAAAGCGAAAAGCTGATGCGCCTTTTCTGTGCAATTGAACAAGTCTTACTGCCACCATCGTATCAATTGACGTGCACCAACAGATTCATTAAAGTCGGTTCAGCAGCGCACTGCCCAACAATATTCGCTCCTCGCTCATTTCTTCCTGATACTGTCGAACCGGCGCGGGGAAAAGAGACAGCGACGCTCGCGCACTCTCCCTGGTCCTCGCCGAGCGTCACACCCTTTACTTCCCTCTGTTTAGTGTTGGACACAACCTTGACTCTCAACATGGTGCTTTCAGTAAATATCTGTGTAAAAGAGGCCTATATCAAAATTTTCCTTTTAGCTGAGTAACATTCAAGCAACAGAGATTAAAACTGTTTGGATTAATTATTTAGTTTTTTTAAATTTAGCCAACAAAGAGAGACAGGTCTGGCAAGGTCAGCATCACTGCAAATAGCAAAATGACCTGCTAACCACATTTTTATTTTATTTTTATTTTTTAATTTTATACATGAATTTGTGACACCAGGTACTGAGCATTTTTTTTTGCAATTCAGTTTTATCACTGCCAGTTCACAGTGCTGGAAGGCTAGGACATTATAACATGACATGCACTTCTCACACTTAAGCAGAAGGGAGGGAGGGAGGGAGGGAGGGAGAAAGAGAGAGAGACAGAGAGCGAGAGGAAGAGAGAGGGAGGGAGGGGGTGGGGCAGGGGGGAGAGAGAGAGGGAGGGAGAGAGAGAGAGAGACAGAGAGCGAGAGGAAAAGAGAGGGAGAGAGGGGGCGGGGCAGGGCAGGGGGGAGAGAGAGAGAGGGAGGGAGAGAGAGAGAGAGGGAGGGAGAGAGAGAGAGAGAGGGAGAGAGGGAGGGAAAGGGCGGGGCAAGGGGGAGAGAGAGAGAGAGAGGGAGAGAGGGTGGGAGGGGGCGGGGCAAGGGGGAGAGAGAGAGAGAGAGAGGGAGGGAGGGAGGGAGGGAGGGCGAGAGAGAGAGGGAGAGAGAGGGAGGGAGGGAGGGAGAGAAAGAGAGAGGGTGGGAGGGAGGGAGGGAGGGAGGGCGAGAGAGAGAGAGAGGGAGGGAGGGAGGGAGAGAGAGGGAGAGAGAGGGAGGGAGGGAGAGAGAGGGTGGGAGGGGGCGGGGCAGGGGGGAGAGACTGTGGAGACCCACTAACACACATTAATGCACACAGTAAAAATAAATCATGACAGATCCTCTTAGTGTCTGTGACTCTGAAAACAAGTATATTTCACCAGTATAGCTAGACATATGCAGAAAGAACCTGACTGGCACTGGTTTTAATGGCACAGATATAATGTCAGCGATAAATCCAAAGTATTCATGCTAAAACATTCAATTTTTTGCAATTGCTTTGAGCTGCTCCGTTCATGTTCTTCACAAAATATGAATCCAGAGGTGAGACAGACATGGAGGAAAAGCATTTTTAATTTAAACATATTTGTATGTATTTTCTTTTATTCAAAATCTCATGAATGCTGAATTTCATGTGCATAAGTTTTTATTTCCAAAAGTAAACAGTGGAAGCAAATCTGAGATATATATATATATATATATATATATATATATATATATAAAATTCATTGTTACACCAAGAACTAGAGCACCAATGTATGTTTGCTGTGCTTTAAGGCTTTCATATATAGATAGTTAAAAATAACAGAGTTGAACTAATGTATGTATTTAAGACCACATGAACACTGAAAATGTTCAGTTCAGCGCTGGGGTTTGGTATGTGATCTATCTCCCTGACAGGTGGTTACTGAACAGCACCTGGGTTCCTGACCACCACAGACCTTCTGCTAGTCCGCTGGACACTCGTTAACATTGACGGGTCCAAACACGCTGGCAAAAGACTGAAAGAAAACAGCAGCCTGGTTTATTTGTATGTTCCTCAGACAGCCAGTGTAGGAGCTCCACATAGGAACCCTTTTACGCTTGTTTTCTGCAGTGACAGTAAAAGAGAATGGAAGTCTATTACCAAAACAGAAGTGTGTCATTGTTATGACTGCAAAGGTTGGTTTGTTGTACGTTTATCCTCCTTCTCTGCTTAAACAACACCCTGAACAACATAACATGTATGGTACAGTGGTATCGTAAGTCACCACCACTGAGCCCTGCAAATATACAATCTGAACTCAGTTCAATTCAAATGCAAATGCATACAATCAAAGAAAACATTACTATTACCTGGGACACCTCCAATATAAAGTGTGTCACAAGTCTGGGAATGCGAATACATGAATGACCCGGCAGCATGCTTGGAGTCTTCACCCACCTTTAGCTTGAGAGCGTTCTTCTTTTTGGTCACTGGAGAAAAGGATCAGCATATCATACGCAACATCATAAAGGGAAACATGAGCTGATGTTTCGTGAATATAGATCTTCTGCAGCATCAACTGGGCCTTGATTCATCTCATCGGTTAATGAGAAAGCTGAATCAGATCAGAGGAAAAACATGAAATCATACACTGGTGCCTGATCAGGAGTAACATCATCACCTGTCACATGATAGAAGCTGTCACCACAGAGGAGTGGGGGAGAAATCACAGATGTACTGTAGTCTCCTGCGCCATCGTTCATCTGTACCACCATCTACCACAACACAAACAGAATAGCCATAAACCCAAAACCCTTCATACAATTTTCACAAACGAATAAGCACAAAGTTCCTTCATCAGCTATGCAAGCTATTCGGTCACTAATGAATTATTTTCAATTTTCAGAGAGAGAGCGGTTGCTAAAGCATAGGGTGTCCATCTCAGAGACCTACCCTGCCTTTCTTCAGGAAAACACTGAGACTGTAGCCATGGTGACCTCTGCAGTGGAAAAGTAAGCCCGTCATATTTCTGGGACGAGCTTCAAAAATTAGGTCAAACTCAACACCTGGTGTGAAGGACTTCTCTGAAAAAATAGGGAAAAAAGTGTTTTGATTCAACAGTTATTAAAGTTGTCTTATTTTGCTTAAAATCAGGCATTTCACAACTGTAACTGTTTAACCACAAAGTACATCAGTGAATAACCTGTAACGTCATAAAATATCTCTTTCCAGTCATGCGCTACGTGTTCATTCTTGATAAGAGCCCTTTTACTCTGAATTCAAATGAAATGAACTGGGACTTTGTGAATGAGGTCCAAACCTAAAATGGTATATGAGCCATCGCCAGCGAAATACACCCCTTCCATTGCCACTCCATCGAAACAGGGCGCTCCACCATGATTGACAGCTGGCTCGCCAATAAGAACATCGTAAAACTTGACATCACGGATGCACCCTGTCACACTTTTGTGAGTGAGGGATTTGCCCTGTGCAATGCAGAAATCGAAACTCTAATACTCTAATCATAGGCTTTGCCTACAGCAAAGTGTGACTCATTGATAAGTTTCCATTTGTGCTTTTCAGCAGAGCAGAAGATCTCATATGAGGCCACACAGACAGCTCAGTCAGACATGTAGATGTACTTGCCAGAGTTCTGTTGGCTAGTTGAACCTGTCCAGCCCCAATGTAGACAGGAGCCTCCAGGCCCAGAGAGATGCCTTCATCCTTCTTCAGCTGTCCATCAGGCACCCTGTAACCATCCACCAGAAGATGAATAGTTTGCTGCTCCACGCTAAATTTGATCTGTGCCAATAGAAAACAATGAAGACACTCTCAGATCCCAACCACAGACTTTTACATAGAAGCTATACAGGGAGAACACCTGAATGATATGTACCATTATTTTATTGCCACATGTTACAGTTGTGATACATGTTGTAATATATTAAAATAATACTCAGGTCAGGGAACCCTTGACATGGCATGGTTATAGATAAAAATGATTGATCAAAATTCAATTACTTGTTGGATCACATAAATGGCATGATTCATCATATTCATCATATCATCTGCAGAGCTCTCATCTGAAATGTGTGGGACTGGTTAAGAAGCTGGCATAGAAAGTAATAAAAATCTGTACATTTTTTGAAGCCTAATTTGTATATTTCAGCCTTTTATAGTACCAGTTCTGCATTCATGACCAATAATATACTGATTCATGTTTCAATTAAAATGGTAGTTATGAAGCTATGTATCTTTGGTTAGAAACTATGAGAGGTATGCTTGACTAAACGCTAGAACAGATCTGCATCTCAGCGGTGATTGAGTCAGCTAAGCATGCTGCAAGGTGTGCTTCTCAAGCCACTGTCATCAGATAAATTTACACTCATTTATCCTGATGAATTGACTCTGCTCCCAAAGATCAAAAGCATACGTTGTGCCAGTCGCCGTTGTTAATCTTTTTATGATAGAAGATCGACTGTCCCTCCCCGACAAAGAGGTTCACTCTGCCTCTGCTCATGAACAGGGCAATGCGGGAGATGCCCTGCTTGTCTGCGATGTGGAGCAGCATTCCAGTAGAGGACCTGGTCCGCACCTCCAGAGATACATGGGGTCTGGAAAACACAAGACACTAAAAGCCACTCTGAAAATATAGAGGACGTTTGAATGCACTATTCGGGAAGGGGAGGACTGGTTAAAGAACTTTAAAAGTATCATATTAATGAACCTCTCATGCAGCCCTGGTGCTCATGTGCATTGTCTACTGCACCAGTGTGGTGGACCACTTGAGTATGGTTTACCTGAAATTGAGCTCCTCTGGAGGTATGGTGTACTGCAGCTGACTGCTGGAGCTGAGATGGAAGGCCTGGATGAGCCCAGTGGACTTACTGCAGTCCTGTTGAGACTAAAAATGTATATAACATTCGAACATAATATTTAACATATTTAACACATGGGTTTCCAGCTTTTACTCTTATGTTGTTATACCTTTTTTGGGTTCCACTGCTTAACAAGACCCTTTCGACTGAGATTACGTTTCTGAGTAACAGACAGAAGGGGGGGCTGTGCACTACATGAGGCCCAAGATACCATGCCAGTCTGATGGAAACTAGTCAAGTCAGCTGGGATGGTATTCTCCTGCAGCCTAGACACAGTAAGAACAGGAATGGATTTGGACTAGTAAAATCAGCTAATTTAGCTACTTGTTCTAATGGCTCCTTTTTATTGCTATTGCTTAATAAGTTACAAATGTATGCATATGTTCTAAATCCACAAATCTATGCATTACCTCCACATACATACATACAAATTCAAGGAAATAAATAACAGGATTGCGTTAACCTCCTGATGTAAAAATTCTGTATGCAGCCTTTGAATGTCTCTTTTCCTAAAATAATATTCATTTCATGTTGCATAGTCATTGTGGGTGGGGCCTGTTTCACTCCTGTATCTGAATTATCAACGCTGAGTTCTATTCTGAAAGAAAGAATGAAGTGACAGGGTTTTTTATAAGAACTAGTTCACTTCTCTTATTTTGCATTAATTTGCATTAAAGCATTATTTATAGTGTTATGAGAAAGGCTTGCCCATCTGTCACCCTGTGCTGTTTCTGAATGCTGTTACGTAGTGCCATCGTCCATCATCATATGTGTGCTTGGATTTTAAAATGTTGCTGTTGTATTTCATCTCCACATGTCCATCAGCCAAAGACAATTCAAATGCATTGTTCTGTGGACCACAAGAAAACACAGGATGTAACCATGCTTCAATTAATATCTGATTGGGTTGTCCATAACCCTAGTCTCCAATGCATTTAAAATAATTTGAAAATGAGAAATGAGATATTTGCATTTTTTAACTTTTAGCTATGATATAATGCATCAACATCAATTCCATGTTCAAACTCATTAACAAATGACAGCGCATATCCAAATGTCACTTGGAGAGTAACACTGTAAAATTAATTAGCAAATATTAGACAGTGTTATGCCCTCACCACCTTCCCAGTATTGAGAAGAACACCAGTGCTCTGGGTGGACCGGAACCCCAGTGAAACCATGGACTTTATTTTGTGTGTAATGTTAGAAACAACAGTAATGGAACTCTGCAAGTCCAAGGAAGCTTCACGCTGGCCCTGATAACAAAAACAACAACTGAATTATAAAATTGAGCTTCCATCAGTAAGAAAGGGTTCATGGAATCCATTACAACAGAAAACAGAAGCTTCAGGAAAGTTTAACATGCATCTATAAGTGTGAAGGTAACAGGTTTTACATTTTCTTTTAAACTATAAGAGAATTTACAGGAAAACATGATTTCAAACATGATGATCTTTTGCACGTTCAGATATTTATTATGAAGATACTTATCTATTCTTGTGGATTCCTGTTTTTTTTCCCAAGGGAGTAAATACAAATCTTATTGAATAATGTGTAAAGATGGGCTCACCAGTAACACTGTTGGACATCCAGGGACAATTCCAACTTCCTCCACAAATTTGATGGCAACATCCACCTCAAGTCTGTTGAGGCATCCTCTTAATGGCGGAAAGCTGAAATTGTGTCTGGAATGAACCAGGCAATAGATATAGAAATAAGGCAAGTTTGATTTTAATATTTAACACTCTACACTACAAATGTAATAAAATAACATTTATTATTGACAAGTATTTGAAAGTTGTTTTCCATAAACAGGGAATTCCAGAATTTCAACAATATTGTACTGCTTGATTTGATGACTTTTTTCTGAAAATTATGTAAAAACCTATGGCATCTGGGGGCATAAGTATTTGGGGGGGGGTGTACAGTTTTGTATTTCACATCACAGATAGAGTATAGAGCCGCACTCAGACATTAAACCTCCCATTACCTTTCTGCAATCACTTTTGGAACGCCCCCTATAAATGCTTGTTTGTAGGGCCTGTAGTTGACTAAAATGTTGACTGAATACTTAGCAGCATGAACCTTATGCTTAGAGAAAGACTGGATGATTTTAATGTGGTGAGGGTAACCCTATAGGGAAAAAAGCAGAGGTTATAGTTGTTGGTCTTAATAGCTCCATGCAAATTGTTGTATTAGCTGCAGAATTAATAATAAAGATACATCTGTATGTAAAGAAGTAAAGACTTAAAATTAGGGATCATGTCATTTTACTAGAGATTATCTAGAAAATAGCAATAAGATCTGATATTTCTTCTGGTGCTCCTTACCATGGGAAAGACTTTCCCTTCACTCTTTTCTGTTAATGTTTGTTTATCTTTTCTTTCCCGCAGAACAACATAACCCCCCTCCACAGTAACAGTTAGGTGAGAATCCTATGAAGAAACAGCAGCTATTGATTTTAAATATGCCCAAGCTACTACATCCATATATAACTTGATTGGTGCGATAACCACCTATTCAAACATCAAAATATTAAAACTACACATGGAAAATCACAAAACTGGATATTACTACAACAAATTACTGCTCTTGCATTGAAATGAATCATCCTTTAGGTCAGAACAGGAAGCTACTTCATCCCTGTTTTGATACTCTTAAGAGTCAAGAAGCCAGCCACGTAGGCAGACAAGCAAGCGAAAGCAACATAATAATATGCTACTTAAGAGATGTGCTGAAAAATCTGCAGGTACTTTGTGTGCCTTCAACTTCATAAACCTGGTGAAATACAGTCAAGCCAAAATATATCAGCTTATTTCTCCTCACCTCATTACCCATAAAACACAGCATGGTGTCTTCTTGTCGACTTTGCACATAGAACATGACCGCTCTACTTTTGTTGGTCGTTTTGATCTTGCCATAGCCTGTACCATCGAAATATTTCCCTTCACTTCTATCCTCTCTAAGAGAGAAGGCAAAAACAATCAACAGTCTCTATAGCAATCTACAGCCACTTTAGCAATCTCTATTCTGGGTGGAGTCTGAGAGGAGGAATATTTCCATTTACCTTAGACACTGGTCGGTATTTTTTATGTTGATGGCTCGCTGGAAGTTGTAAATACCGAGGATGTGTTCATTTAATGTGTAAAGTTCAATGCATCCCTTATAATTAGGATACCGGAGCTCCTTGGGTGGCTAATATTACAAAGCCATAGGATTTAATTAAAATTAAAATGTTTCAGTTCAAAAATGAGAAACAATGAGAAACAATCACTCGACTGAAATTAGGGTATATCCCTTTCTGACAAAAGACAGGCAAATATATAGAATTTTCTCTTACAGTGAAGTCATTGGGATAGCCTCCTACATACAAGACCATATCATCTGGGTCCAGATCCAGCAAGCTCACTGTTGTATTAGCTTCATTAGTCATTGGAGGCTTTGTTAAGGGGTTAGGTGAATTATATTTCTGTGTATAAATAACTTCTCCATCCTGGTAGACTCTAATAAGGAAACAGAGATGGAAAGAGGTAAGGCAACATTTTTCTTTGAATTTACTTCCACATTATTAAATTGGGCAAACTTTGGCAAAAATTAAATGCGGCAATGGTAGCTCAGTGGTTAAGGTACTTGACTTGGAATTGGAAGGTTGCTGGTTCAAGCCACACCACTGTTGGGCCCCTGAGCAAGACCCTTAACCCTCAATTGCTCAAGTTGTACTCAGTCATAAATGTAAGTCGCTTTGCAGAAAAGTGTAAATGTAAATTAAATGTCAGTCAAGATAAACAACAATATTGCTCTTACCTGCGGAAGTCCACTCTGTCCATGAAGGTGCTGTTAAATCTGGACTCGATGATTCTTCGAGTCTCTATCTCATGGAATACACCTCCCAGTTTGTAGACACAATACAGCACACTGTCTCTGACCACCATGCCAACATAATCACTTTGTGACTGTATGTGGACAGGTAACATAATGCACTGGCTATAAGTGACAGCAACACATTCTGTATAAAGCCAGTGCCCTTTTCAATAAAACAATAACAAACCATTAAACTGTACCACCAATGAAACCATCTATGAATACAGGAATTGTGCAAGTGTGCTGCTGCAGATTAGAATTAATACAATTATTCACGGTTCATTTAGTTCCCACACAAAAAGAAAATGCAGCCTCCTTACATTCTTATTTCCCAGGTAAAGGACAAACAGATTGTCTTCCTCTGCCCTACTTTGGTGCCATCTGCGGCTGTCCCCATGTGGAGGATCTACTGAGGGCCGGCGAAGCATAAGATTGAAGGCTGTGAAGGCACGGAGGTCTTCCAAGTTTGTAGGAGGGCGAAGCTCTATGTGGCTATCACCAGAGAATAACATGGGACCCCTGATCTGGAGGCACAAGGCACAAATGCCATATGCCCAAACAATAACAAAAGTCGGGAAGATTAGATAATGCTTTTAAAATGTTCTAGAATGTGAAAAGTCAATAAGTAAATATTTAAAATTATAAATATTGAATAGTTGAAATGTCAATGGCAATTTGTCACTGGAATCCCTGGGTCTGGGAAATCAGTCCAAAAGATATCTTGGATTTTGCGTTTGCTTACAGTGAGTCAGGGTGAGAAGAGCTAAACCATGCTGGGGAAGCTCCCCTAGTGTTCTTCAGCACTTACACTGTTGACCATGTCCCTGCTCTCCTTGATCATGTCTTTGATCCTTGTGATACTGTTGGACATGTGGGTTGTGCTGTGACCCTCCACCTCAGCCAGAGTATCAGGCAGCAAGGGGAGGAGTTTGTTAAGCTCCTTCACTGACAAGAAGCATGTCAACAAATGCACTCCTTAGAGCAAGTTTCCTTAGCACTTCTTTGAATACACAGCACATAGGTGGTCATATCAATATGTGCTAATTCTAGCTAAGGATGGGCATGGACCTTTAAGGCATTATGAAAGAAAGCCAGCACCGAATTCTCTTTTGCTGGCCTGACTCCTACACTAAGACCTGGAAAAACTATGCCTTTATTTTGTTACAATAAAATCATTATTGTCCGCCAATCCCTCCATCCGTGCAGCAGGTGAAGAAGCTTACATGTTTTGTTGACATGGCTGAGTATACTGTGCACATCTGAATCGCCACTGGAAACTGTCATCTTGTCCAACCCCTTACTTATATTCTCCAGTCGTGCTATGATAAAGTTCACTATGCTGTTGGCAGCCTGGACAGCATCCTTAGTTTGGTTCAGAACAGCAGTAATATCATCTAAATGAAAAGAAATAGATCCAAAAGTGTGTTAAAGTGGGGCTGTTGGCTGGGTAGTGGATGCACTGTGGTACACTGGGGATACACTGGGGGTGAACTGGGGTACACTGGGGATACACTGGGGGTGAACTGGGGGTGAACTGGGGTACACTGGGGGATACACTGGGGGGTACACTGGGGGGTACACACCACTGGAAATGTTGTTCAGCTCCTCCTTGATGGCTTGAATCTCTCTGTTCATACTTCTTTGTTTATCCTTCCCCTTTTCTAAGCGCTTTTTAATGGCACTGTATTTTTGCATGATCTCTTAAGGCAAATATGAAAAGTTGTTGTTTTATCAAGGTAGACCAGGCCTACTGCATATCAAAGCTATATCAAATAATACTAACAGCACAGACACCTTTTAACTCATTCTCAGCTTTCAACGCTTTGTAATGTAAGGCTTTTGTGGAGTTGTTCAGGTCTTTGGCCTTCTTAGTCAGATTTTGTACTTCCATGTCCTGTCCAAAAAAGAAAAACAGTCCTTTGAATATGACTGACTTATTACACTAATTAAATGCCGCATGTTTGGACCAGTAGCACTCACCTCCAGTACCTGTTCTGCATCTTCTTTCGCATCATTGGCTGCTAACTCGACATTCTTGATAGCATCTATGACATCACTGTAGGTATGGATTGCCTCTACTGACTTGTGAACTGCTGAAGTGTTGGTAAAATTCAGCAGAGACCTACAAAGAAAGTGT
Organism: Electrophorus electricus; assembly: GCF_041902795.1. Lineage (NCBI taxonomy): Eukaryota > Metazoa > Chordata > Actinopteri > Gymnotiformes > Gymnotidae > Electrophorus > Electrophorus electricus. The sequence continues at coordinate 12,706,332 of NC_137522.1, read as the reverse complement.
GGGTAAGAGTTAGAATTATATTTCTATAGTAAAATACAGGAAACCCACAGACTGCTACCTCTACCACTGCATCCATGGAGGTATTTTGCAAAGTCATAAGTAGAAAAACGAAACAAATTTCCCTGTCCGTTTTGAATGTTGAAGCACGTCTTAAATTATATGGAGGGTTACGATGGGCACCCGTTGAAGCAATGCTCGGAAAAACCCAGTGTTAATTCAGCATTAGAGTTTTGTTGGGTATAAATTGTTAATATGTGAACCTACATTTGAAACGTCATGGCAAAATTCATGAGATCACTGGCATGCTCCTCTGCTTGTCTGACAATGCCATCCTTGGCCCCAGCCTCTGATAGCATGCTGAGTCTGTTGTTTATACCTGTGTTTGCTCCATCCAGTTCAGCAGCAAGTCCTCCATAGCTCTGAAAAGCAGCAGAGTTCTGATTAACAACAAAACCCCGATGCTGAACGAAAGAGAGTTGAATGAAAATTGTTCTTAACCTTCTGCAGAAGTCAAAAAATAAAATACAGATGAGCAGCAATGTGATTTTGTTGCACTTATGAGTCATAAACCTGCAAAATGTTAAATGTAAAAATATTAAAATTCTTACATTCTTTAGGTCTTGCATCATCTTCTGAAGGTTTACCATGTCTCTCAACGTTCCTCTAATCATGGCCAAATCAGCAGAGATGTTGACCTGCTCTTTTCTAAATATCTTCTCGCACTTCTGTAACATAAGGATTGTAGTTTACCAAATATGTACATTTTTAATTGTTTAATTAAAACTCCTAAGTGTGTAATTACCAGAATGCTTGACACAGATACCTCATTTGCATCATTGATGAGTTTGGACTTGTTAACCATTTTCTCTGCCTGTTTCAGGGCTTCCTCGAGATCTTTAACCTTAGAGACCTGGAACATCAAATCTTGACCTATTTGCTTAGCAGTAGCCAGAGTGTCAGTTACTGGTCCATTTAGGTTCTTCATGATGTAGTCTAAGACTATGGAAAAGACACAGGAAATTTGTAGAAATTCTCTCTCTCGGGAGCAAAAAGAAGTTCTCCTGACTGGAATGACATGCACCAAATAAATATTAAACTTCCTGAGACCTGTCAGAGCAGTCACTGATTATGGCCAGGCACAAGTAGCTCAAGAGCCGAATCTTTACAACAGCCACAGCGAAGCATATTTTTGGGTGATTTAGACAAAACAACCTGATTAGCAGTAACTTACGCCTCTCTGCTTCCCTGATCTCAGCCTCAGCTAGCCTCCTCTGCACCTGGCAGTCATGTCTCCTCATGTCAGCCATGATGAGCTGCACTTCCTCTAACATCCTGATGGCTTCCACAGCGCCGGTGTCGTTGGACATCTTCAGCTGTTCCAGGAGCTCTAAATGAGCATCGGGGTGGCCATGACCATGAGGGTTAGAGACAGTCCATACAGCATACAACACAAAGGTCTGGCTACGTTTCTGCTTTTTCAGACAACTGCACATAAGCATCCATCTATGGAGTCAAGGGGAGTTAAGGAATGTGTAACATTCAGTGTGGAATAAGGACCATGCAAACAAATGTCCCACCTCTAAAAGGTGGTATGTAATGGCAAAGGCCAAATGATTTGATTTGTATTGACCTTCTATTCTTTTCAAAAGCTCCTTGGTTTCAGTGAGTAGATCATGGCCCAGGTGGTGGATTGTGTCCAGATCACCTAATAACTCATTTAGGGCTAAAGATGTCAGATCTGCCTGAAAATAACAGATTTGAATATTCAAATATGATCGTATACACACTTTATGAGCACTCACAAATGCATGATTTAAAAATTATTTAATGGAGTGTAAAGTTAAAAAACAATCCTACTATTTATGGGAGTCAGGAATAGGGAGCAGAACTTGACTTTACCTTGACTTTAAGTGTGTTCAAATCATTTTTGACACTATCCATGTCTTTCTCTAACTCTTTCACCTTGGGTTTCAGCACACGGACAGACATTCTGTATTTAATTACTAGCACCTGAAGTAATGAAACAAAACCCCACTGTGTGAGAGATGTCAAGTATTTTCGATTTCTTTTGTTTCTTTTATTCCTTTAGACTAAAACAATCAATGTGCAGCATGGTGTTAAGGGGTCATGTGTTGTTCTGCTACCTTTATAGCATCAGTGGCATCTTCCAGTTCTCTCAGTGCAGTGAGATATGCAGTGTTTTCACTATAAGACTCTAGTTGAGCCTTTAATCTGGAGAACTCAAAACCCACTGCCTCTAGATCATCCACTAATGTCTGAATGCAGCTATCACACTCTACAAGAAGAAAACCGAGACAATTAAATCTGGATTGAATTGCCAGATATCACTGGTGCTGGAAACATTTGTAACTGATTCTTATTTTATTGCACTTAAGCCAGAGTGGCACTGATATGGTCCTGGAAGGTGACCTCAGTACATAGGCTAACATTCCCCAGGATTGAATTTTCCAAGGATTCATTTCATGTGCCTTGGAATGCTGGTTCTGAATGCAGTCCCCAGGGCCTACCAGAGAGGTTTAGTACACCTGTACTAAGTATTTAATGTGTTTAAAGACTTTGTTCATGTGTGCTGTGAGCTGGAATTAAGCAGAAATATAGAGTATCTAGTGAGAAAAGCTGTATTAAAGTGTGGAACACAATAAACTGACTGGGACTGGGGTTCTATGGGACTAAAGTAAAAGACCTCTTGTCTGAACCTGAGTTCCACACTGACTTATATGATGGTATATGACTACAATGGAGGCTGATTACAAACCTTGGCAGTTTTGAGCCGTACTAGGATCTTCTGGGGCTTCACACTCTATAGAAAGATAATATCTTCACATTCACAGCACAACTTCAAATCCAACATAATAACAAATGTAGAAATCAGGTTCAAAAGTGATTACCGCCTGTAATGGGGTCACAAAAATTGCCATGACTGCATTTACAGGGCTGGCAACTCCCTCCAAATTCTAATGGGTTGCCATAGAAACCAGCAGCACACCTATGACATGTAAAGAAGGAGGAGGAGGTGTGCCCACAATAGACTCATGGGTGATGCAACATACAAACTTTCATGAAGATTTAGAATAAAATAGTCAGTCCTTGGTTTCCAGGTTCCCTGCGGGGATTAGTACCAGGGCTCCCAAAATCTGCAGATACTCAATATAGCTGGACAAACTACAATGCTCTGCTAGCTCAGGTAACTAATGTCAAACATCAAAGTAAACAAAAAAAATGTAATTCTACTGGAAGTTATTCAAATATATCATCCCCACAGTTAAGGCTAGACTAGCAGCTCTTTTTAACATTATATTTAATTGTTACTATCTGATCCACTCACCACCTTTTTCACTCATTTTTTTCTTTCTCTTTTCACTGCCAGAAGGATAACTCGTCTTCATTTATATTGACTAGCTTTCGTTGTTGACAACAACTTTCAATCGTGCATGCTATTTGCAACGTGAGTAGAGTCACGCGGGGCCCCCTTGGGGAATTCAGGCCTCGTACTATCATTGCAAAGTTTGCACATTTTCACTGCTGTAGTTTAAAGTTTGTCAGCCCTCAGGGGCCATCTACTGGCCTAGGGCCCCAAGAAGCTGCCTGCCTTGCCTAGCCTGGAGGCAAGCAGCGCCTCTGGATAAAGAGGGCCAACTGTTTTCACATAGATATTTTTGTGGTTGATTCCATAGTTTCCCTTTAGGGGAGAATTGCATTTAGTTAAATGAATGAGTTGTAAGTATTGCGATCTATAGAGACATACCTTTCACAGCGGGCTCCTGAATAACCTGCTTGGCACAGGCATGTAAACTCATCTCCAACCCACAGACAACCAAAAGAAAAACTGAAAAAAGGTCAAGCATAATTTTCAAGTAATAATCACTGTTCAGTTAAGAATCAAGAGTAACATTAGCACAAATGAGGCATACAGTGGTGTGTGTGTGTGTGTCTGTTTGAACATGGGTGTGTCTGGTCAATGCTGTGTTTTGGCCAGGGTGTGTGTGTGAGTGTGTTATGAACAGCAGTATACCTGTGAGGTTGATCAGAGTAGGAGCATGGACACAGCCAGCATGTCCCGACAGCTGCATTGCCATAGTAACCCTCGGCACACTGTTCACAGTGATCTCCTGCTGTATGCATCTGGCAGTTCTAGATGATGAAGTGAACATCAGAAGGGAATGTGAAGCAGCTCCCTGCCTTGTTCTTATAAGACAGACTAGGATGCGGTTTATTGTAGTCCAACAGCAACAATAGGAACTATCTCCCAGATTAACCTGTTGGACAGTATGAAGACCTATATCACAACACCCTAGGACACAATCATGACACTTCATGTTTGAATAAGATTTGATTAGTCACTTTCAACCTCACTCTAGAATATCCTCCTGCCTGATTATCCAGACAGGGCCCACAATCTCTACTCTGTAATCAGTCCTGATTTAAAAAAGAACACCCACATCGCTTTTGGGACATGTTGGTTTTCAAATGAATTTATCATGTCACTTCTTGTGCGTGTGAAGATTTAAGTCAGCTGTTGGAAATGTTGCCAGGTGATTGATCTTGCTCTCAAGTAATTGCTTAATATGTCTGAGTGTGAAGGTAGTGTCTAAACCTGCCCTGAGAACTACAAGCACTAAATATCAAATAAAAATGCCTCTCATTGTTCTTTACTAGTGTGTTTTAGTAATTAAAATCACCAAATAGCTAAAAAAAAAAACTCTAAGTAAATAATTTTCTCAAATTCATCTTTATGTCATTTTGAAAATGGTTTGTAATCAACCTTAAGATGATCTGAATGTTGGGAAAAGTGACAGAATGGAACCAAGAGACAAAGACACCTACCACGCATTTTCCCGTGGCTGGGTCACATTCGTGAGAAAGGCCATTGCAATTACAGGGAACACACTGTCCCCTGTAAGGTCCTCTCCTCTCCCTATACTGCCCAGGATCACAGCCCTGCACAGATTCCAGCTCACAGAGTGAAGCTCACAATCACTATATGCCGTACACAATAAACACGCCTTCGCTGGGAAAGCAAATACCCCTGCATGGTATGAATTACAGCAAGCCTGCTAATTATCATAAATGGATTTCGTCAGCTTCCTGTTTTCCAGCCTTTTAAAACATTTTTAAACATACAGTAGATTAGAGTGATTACCTACACTAGAATGACCGTTTCAGGCCCATGTTTACTTATTACAAGGATGAACAGCAGCTTACCTGCATAACTGCCCCAGCAGAGTGGTTGTTGTAAGTGGGGTCACAGTATATTCTTGAAGCTTGCTGATGCTCACCATTGACCTGAATGTGGCCAGGTGGTGAGTTCTGAGCGGTAGCACACAGGCAAGGACCAGCCAGACAGAAGAGCAGCAGACCCCACAAACACCTCATCCTAAATGAAGTGCTCAACAGAACACAGAACACCTGGGAACAAGCCAGTTTGCACCTGTGTTCCCTTCTCCCATGGATGGTGTGCTCATCTGCCAGCCACTACCCACTTCTTCACTTCACTGCAAAGAATTCTCAAAAAAAAGGAAAAAATCTGAAACAATATTCAAATACTACTCAAAACTCCAAGCTAAGATGAAAAGTTCCATCTAGATTGCAACTACTCAAATATTACTCAAAAGGCCAAGCAAAATGAAGATGCTAAGAAACTATAAACAACGAAAGTGCTCTTGGGTTCAAAGATCATTTTTTATCTACCTGCTTGCCAGTCCAGAGGCAACAGTGATACACACATTCTGAAGGCAGACAAAGGTTCAGCTTCTCATATGCCAGTGCAGGCGCTAGAAGGAGCAAAGAATCGCTTTTTAACTTGTTCTAATATTTGCATCTGTTCCTAAGCTTATCTCTCCTCCCTCCGGCTACAGCCCACCTTTGTGATAACACCTTTATGAATCGTTCCTTTTCTTTAAGGCATTAAGTGTGTTTTAGGTTTAATTAGTGCATCAATCAGTATAACATATATAAGAGCAATTATAAGAGTGTTGGCATGGGCAACACTGTTGTCATGTGACTGTGGTCTGATGACTGCATTGCATGGTCTTTACATAGTGGTACATGCCAGGGTCAGTCCAAACAAAACAGGCCCTGATAACAGAACACTAATGGCGGACATAAACATCTCAGCCTGGACAGCTAGTGCAAGCATTCTGTCATCAAGTGAGCGTTACTGTGGGAAAGAATGTGGTGCACGCTTAAACGAGACACAACACTCGTGCACTTAGCCTTGTGGATGTCTCCAGAGCTATGTGAGACTTCAGGGTGTGATGTGTTCAAGTCTTTGCAGCAACTCTGTAAACTGTGCAGTGAGTTTACTGAGTGGGTGTGGCGGTGGGACAGCATGTCCTGAACATCACCTGCTACAATGGGCTCTGGGTGGAAGGAGAAATCCTTTCATGGTCATGCAGGAACATCTCCCATTACAAACAATTTAAAAATTTGCCTTAATTTAGAGAATCAGCAACTGGTCTTAGATCCTCTGCACTTATGTTTACAGAACATGTTCAAAGACCTGACTGTGATTTAATAATTTCTTTGCTAGATGACTGATGATTGACACATCTAAGACAGCACTTAGTTTACCTAAGTAAATTTCCCTGCTCTGCTTTAAGTACTATGGCAGGAAGCCTCACTGCTTTCCTGAAGGTTTCTTATTCAGAGGCTCACCTGTACTGTACTTGGACTGTCCCTGGACTGTACCAAGCTGACAGAGGTGTGGCTGCATGACTGGCACTTAAAATGTCTCCTTCAGGCATCTCTGAGCTGGTTCCTCAACAATTATATGATGAGATTTAGCTTTGGTATAGACAACAAAATATCTAGACTTTTATACATAATCAAATATGAAATACAAAATCCAGTTGGCTAACATCTAAAAAACTGAAAGGAATAGTGTTTTGGTGTGTGCAGTGAGGGCCTGATGTAATAGCAGACCTGGAAGACCACTGAACCAAACCCTAAAACACACAAGGCTCTCATTGGAGAATGAAGTCCCTGTGTTGGTATGTTTTTAAGTCTTTTGTGAACTCAAATAAGTTTTTTGACACAAGGAACTGATCACTGAGCTGTAGCTCAAGCCCTCTTTATTGGCAAATTCAAAGCCCTTATATAATACAAATATAAGGAGGGGTGGCCTTCTGGCAGCCATATATATATATATATATATATATATATATATATATATATATATGTATATATAATTCAAAGCCCTTATATAATTCAAAGCCCTTATATGGTACAAAGCTTTTATACAATGGGGTAGAGCGCATAGCTGGCAATGCCGCAGGTGTTACTCCTGCTCCGACGCATTCGCATGTAGCCTCCCTCTCCCCAGGCTGCGCCCCAGCTGACGGCAGAGGAAAGAAGAACCTTAAGGTCACATGACTCACTCAAAACACAGAGAATGCCTCAGTTGGAATTCAGGAGCTCCTTTCTACTGATAATAGCAAAGTGACAACCTCAGCTCCAACTAAGTGCAGAGTTTTATTCCAAGGCTGTCAGAACTTTGTAACAGCTGTATATGAACAAATGAACAGTCTACACATCGTAACTGACTTTAAACTAAACACATTTCACTCTTTCCCCTGCTCTGGCACAGCTGATTCAACACACTGTGTAATTACAATGCTGTTATAGCTGAACTGCACACTCAGTCACTTAAGCTAACCCAAGCACTTCTTGTTGAGCAGGGTAAACAATATGGCCCGGCCACTCCTACACTAGAAGAACAGAGACAGAGATGTATGCTCACCTGTTTTTGATGATCCAGTAGTCCCTGCCCTCCTCAGAACCATAGCCAACCAGGAGTACAGCATGGCTGAGGTTGTTTGGATTACAGCTGGGCTCCTCATAGATCCCTGCATTCAAACATTTAAACTTCTTTTTTTTTTCTTTTCTTTTTTTTTTTTTAAAGAAAAGCAGAATACACCTTTATTTCAAGTTTGGTTTATTTGTCACATACATAGTCATACACAGTACAACACGCAGTGAAATGGTGGACACGCAGTGAAATGGTGGAATTATTTGTGCTCTTTGAACATAATCTGGCTAAAAAATTGTTTTTACATCTTACCTGAGCTATAGAACAGGAAGCTTGGGTGGTCAGCGTCTACTGCAACAGTTATTGGACCAATAGTTGCCAAGGCATCAGCCAATGCCTGTACGTTTCCTTTGGGAATGAATCTGTAGTCACTAATTTGGGCCACAACTTGGCTCCTGTCATGGAAACAGGGCTGCGTGTCCTAGTAAACAGGTAAGATAAACAGTTAAGTAGTTATAACCTATTTATAGAACTACATATTCCACAGAGGTTGAAGCCATTCAGAGGAACAGCTTGGTGCCATAAATAAGTGGTTTTTGATGTTAAGACCATAAAACAGTAAATGACCTTAATAATGAAGCTGAAACCGCTGCCTATCAAACAGTGTAATCGTCTGACTGACTGCACATCTTGCTCACCACAGAGGTATAGGGGTACGTGTCAGATGCTTGCAACCCATTGCTAATGACATAGTCGTAGGCGTTAGCCATCCATGCCCCGCTGCAGCCATATGTGCCATACGACCTGGAGCAGTCCACCAGGTTCTGTTCACTTAAGGACACCAGTCGGCCTGTCTTCCTGAACATTTGTCCCTCGATGGCACCTGTAGTGCTGAACGCCCAGCATGACCCACAGTAGCCCTAAGGGACAAATAACAAGAATAGTTAATGCTCTTTTAAGGTTCTGCTCTTAAACGGTCCCTTAACTCTTAAACAATTCCTTAAATAATAATGTTCCTCACAACTGTCATGTATGCGCACGGACATATGCATGTTTTCTTCAGTTCTTTAAATTGTTGGTTCATATTTATGGAGACGCTAACTAACACTGGTTAGTGAAGGGAGTTAAAGCTCACCTGGTCTTTAACTTCAGTGACGTATCCCAGTGGCCTATAGTCCACACTGGACTTTCTCAGCTTCTTAGCATGGAGCCTCAGCTTCCATGCAGACACAGTCTTCCCATTCCTTGCTGTCTTGCTATTGATCTTAGCTCCCTGCAACTGCTTGTACTCCTGCCGATTCTGGATTAAAAATAAACCATTTATAGATTTATATATATATATATATATATATATATATATATATATATATATAATACACATACATTACATATATATAAAATACACATACATTACATATATATATAATAAACATACATACACATACATTATATATATATATATATATATATATATATATATATATATAATACACATACATACACATACATTATATATATATAATACACATACATATATATATATAATACACATACATACACATACATTATATATATATATATAATACACATACATACACATACATTATATATATATATATATAGAATACACACACATACACATACATTACATATATATATATATATATAATACACATACATACACATACATTATATACATATATATATATATATAATACACATACATACACATACATTATATATATATAATACACATACATATATATATATATAATACACATACATACACTTACATTATATATATATATATATAATACACATACATACACATACATTATATATATATAACACATACATACACATACATTATATATATATATATATATATATATATATATATATATATATATATAATACACACACATACACATACATTACATATATATATATATAATACACATACATTACACATATATATATATATATATATATATATATATATATATAATGTAATACACATACATACACATACATTATATATATATATTTAAAATACACATACATACATTATATATATATATATATATATAATACACATACATACACATACATTTTATATATATATATATATATATATATATATATATATATAACACATACATGCACATACATACATATATATATATATAATACACATACATACACATACATTATATATATATATATATATATATATATATATATATATATATATATATATATATATATATATATATATATAATACACATACATACACATACATTATATATATATTTAAAATACACATACATACATTATATATATATAATGTAACACATACATACACATACATTATATATATATATATATATAATACACATACATACACATACATTATATATATATATTTAAAATACACATACATACATTATATATATATATATATATAATGTAACACATACATACACATACATTTTATATATATATATAATACACATACATACACATACATTTTATATATATATATATATATATATATATATAATGTATGTGTATGTATGTGTATTATATATATATATATGTATGTATGTGCATGTATGTGTTATATATATATATATATATATATATAATGTGTATTTTAAATATATATATTTATGTGTATTTTAAATATATATATTTATATAAATATATATATTTATATATATATATTTATATATTATATAAATATATAAATATATATAAATATATATAAATATATTATATAAATATATAAATATATTTATATATTATATATTATATATTATATAAATATATAAATATATTTATATATTATATAAATATATATATTTATATATATATATGTATGTGTATTTTAAATATATATATAATGTATGTGTATGTATGTGTATTATATATATATATATATATATATATATATATATATATATATATATATATATATATATATAATGTATGTGTATGTATGTGTATTATATATATATATATGTATGTATGTGCATGTATGTGTTATATATATATATATATATATATATATATATATATATATATATATATATATAATACACATACATACACATACATTATATATATATTTAAAATACACATACATACATTATATATATATAATGTAACACATACATACACATACATTATATATATATATATATATATATATAATACACATACATACACATACATTTTATATATATATATATATATATATATATATATATATATATATATATATATATATATATATGACAATAAGAGCGAGGCGGGGGGGGGGGGGTTTGTAGATTATTTCCAATTTCGTATGCGTGTATATATATATATATATATATATATATATATATATATATATATATATATATATATATATATATATATATATATATATATATATATATATATATATATATATATATATATGACTTACCAGGTCGCCATATTTGTTCATTGTCATAGTAAACTCTGACATTCCCTTCTGAAATCTTTCATTGTTTTCCTCAATCAGTTTCCTGTTGCTCTCCCAAATGACCCGTCTTTCAGTGTCATCCCTCTGTAGACAAGAACAGGCAAGTTATAAATTAGGAAATAATAAAATAAGACGAACTGAGAAGACTGATTTGTAATTATTCTCTGCTTCTGTTTTTGCAAAAGTGAAACACCAGAAGTGGAAACCTTATGGAAATGGCTCAAATAATGCATGTGATTACCATTTTTATTTGTCATATAGACCTACACCGTAATTTTTCATATCAATCGTATTATTTAAATTTGAACTGTAAAAATGAGTCTGCCTGTCTGGTTTGATCTAATGAGCATTATAAAGTCGTCTGTCAGTGAGACCTCTTCTTCGTATGACACTCCGTGGGCTTCTTTCCACTGCTTCCACTCTGACGGCGACTCTTCTTCTGAATCTGTTGCTGCTCCGAGCGGCGCCAATACGAAGACAACGACCAGGGCCGTTCTGCTAAACAGCGCCATCCAGTGGATTTGACGAATTCCTGTCCAAATAGCACTGTCAACACACAGTCCCTTTCTTCTCCCCATCCTTACGTATTGCACTAACATGTACTTTGTAGACATAATCTTGCGAGTATTCACAAAAAAAACGTATAATAGGTAGGGTGAATATGCCGATGGTCCAAATATAAGATATAAGTCTGTAATGGAAGTTCCACTCACCATGCATGTTATTGCAAACCCTGTGCAGAGGATGGATGCTGAACAGAGGACGCTGCAGCAGTGATCGTTCCCCGGTTATATAGAGCGTGTGGAAGGTGTGCCTTCGCTGTCATGTTTCGTGCAGTCGTGCGTTCTAATCCAGGCACGGACGGAGAGAGCCCTCAAATTATAAGTGTCCGTCAATAACAGTCCACGCTAGTCATACACGTCAGAAGAGACACAGCCACAGGTACAGTCATCTCGTCCCTGCCTAAAGTGTGTTTTAATACAGTTTTGTTTTTGGACTGATTGCATGTTTAGTGTTTGACCATTTCCATCCCTATTTCCATATCTATAACAAATCAGGTGTTTGTACCGAATGTATAGCAGCTAAATGATAAACATAGGTTGAATAAAAATGCTCAAAATATATACACTATAAAGAACCTAAAACACACAAGATGCATAAAATAATTGTTGAAAGCAAGCAAAAAAGGATTTGTTTCTGTGCTTTGCTCGTGTGTGCGCGCGCGCGCGCGTGCGTGCGTGTGTGTGTGCTTAAGAAAAAGAGAGTGCGCTCGTCATCAGGAAGGACAGAGAGGGAATTCACTCTGCTGAAGCAAACGCTTCTGGCGCTGTTCCGCAGTAACCGCACCAACAGAGCTGAGAGTCCCCCGGCCGCCATAAATACTACAATTACTGCGATACAAAGGAAAACGCGGCATAGCTAAAGCTGACTGCGATAGTCTACACGCTAGCGGAATGAGTGACGAATGAGTTCAGCATGTCTTTCAAGGTAAATCGTTTTTTGGAGTACACGACCTAGTTATGCGGTTCATAGGACATGTCCAAAATGAGCCACGAGCGTTTGCTGTGTGTCCGGTCCTGGTCAGCGTTATACACAGAGTAGTTGAAGTAGAAAAACGCTTTCGTTTATTTCATATTATGCATCTGTCGTGTTGGAGCATATGTGGTAGGGGTAGCTCAACTGAAGAGATCAGTCAAAAAATGCCGATGATGGTCCGATGACAGGTTGCACTGACATGCAGTTTCGAGATGGCCCTGGTAACAGTATTTCATTTACCGTTTTGCACCCCAAGTTCTACTTCCCTCCTCATGGTACTTTGCGCATAGGCACAATGTCTTATGTAAATACGACATAAGCTGCGCATTGTGACCATAATGTTATTACTTTCTGCGTGTGTGCATCTGTCCGGCAGAAGGAAACGCCCCTGGCCAACGCTGTGTTTTGGGCAGCGAGAAAGGGCAACCTAGCGCTTCTTCAGCTGCTGCTCAACAGTGGCCGCGTGGACGTGGATTGCAAAGACAGTGTATGGGTTTCCTCTGCATTCACTATTGCACACACATATTAATCAGTAAACACCTACATGAATAAAATAGGCTGCCGCTAAGACAAAGTTACCAAAATGCAAGCACCACAAATGCAGATGCAGTTCTTGGTTTAATCCCTCGAGGTGGTGATGTTAGGATTTGATACATGCTTTAATTTTCATGCTGTGTTACAGTATGGGACCTCAGCGCTCATGGTGGCATCCTACAGTGGTCATTATGACTGCGCAAGGGAACTCATCCTGCAAGGTGCAGACATCAACCTGCAGAGAGAGGTAGGAGAGCCAGCTCCCCTGGCATCGGGCCAGAATTTAAAAGAAGCTAGGTGGGAGAAAATCCCACACTTACCCTGATAAAACAGAAGATAATGTGACTTAGACAATACATGGTTACTCGTAGCTGAACACAGCTGCACTCAAAACAAAGAAGCACACAATAAGAAGACTAGGATTTTGGTAGGACTTTGGTCCAAAATTTTCCTCAAGCCTATGATGTTTAGATTAACAGTCATGACTACACATTTATGTCTTTTACATATATTATGTTTAGTCTTGTACACACTTCTTAAATTAGATTAGTATTTTGAAACTGTTTTGATAAGTACGCTATTTTTGTGTGTCTGTAATTCAGCCTGAAAAGTTTGTTTTGATAATTTTAAAACATATGTACTTAAGGCTACTTAACTGCTGAATTTATCGCAAAATTACACTGGTCACCTCGGATGACTAACGCTTGATGCCTAAGATCTTGACTGTTGACCAAAGCCTTCCCAAAATCTATTGTTTAAAAATTTTAGAAAATGTTTCCTGTGAGGATATGAACACATGTGCCTTAAGTGCCTGTTACGTAGCCCCTCTAATATATTGTTAATGTGGAAAAGGCTTTTCTGAATCTCTGCGTAGGCCGAGGTGCCACTGACAATAACCAGATAAGGTGGCAATGTTTAAACATTAGACAATTAGAGGTTTTACTAAGAGTTCATGCTATGGATTTGTGTCCTATGCCAGATGATAACTTTGGAATTTTGGAAGGGTGCGCGTGTTGTTCCTGGTGCTGACCTCGCACAGAGCCTAATGACCATGTTTGTTTTGTGTGTGTGTGTGTGGAGGGGCATGTATATAGTTTTTCATGCTCCCATAATAAAATCCAAAAATCCTCGACACTGTTTGGATATTTGGCAGGTCCACAAGCATTTAGACAAAAACAGCTTTTATCTGAACAACTGAAAGAGTGAAAATGGTTTTGGTTACAGTGTATAAGGTTAGATGTATGCATATAATTATATAGCTACAGTAAATAAACACAAAGATAGTAATACCATAGTGTGTTTGTGTGTGTGATTATTTCTTCAGACAGGTTCTACTGCTCTGTTCTTTGCATCACAACAGGGACATGATGATATCGTCAGGCTCCTCTTTGAATATGGAGCTTCTACCGAGTTCAAGACCAAGGTAGGCAAGTGCCTGCCATCACTCAAGTATAACTGTGCTCTGGTATAGTGGGATTACAAATACATACCTGTGTGTTATTTATGCTGTGAGGTCTGTAGAATGATCTGTAGCTTTTAGACGCCTGTTTTGATCCAGCATCTAGAGATACAAAGTCAGTTCAAAATACTTCCAAATAGTTTGACAATAGGGCAAAATACTGTAAAAGACTGCAACATCATTTTATGCATGTATGGGCTCATGAGCAAAAGAGAGCTGTCAGGAGGAAGAGCGAGACTGAGCTGATACCGAGTAATTGGGAGGTAAATGTGCTGAGCTGGGTGATGACAGTGAGTTTAATACTTGTTTTGGTGGTGCTGCTACAGACAGGCTGGATGTGGCTAATTACAGAGATCACTTCTCTCTCAGTCAAAGCTGTCATTTATGTCATTGACACATGAAGGGGAATTCATATCCTTACCTGTCTGTATATCCATAGCCAAGGTAATGCTATTCCCTGTGTTTTATGAATAGTCTATATTGATAGTGTAGTATCTATCTGGTTGAACTGCAAATGACACATGCTACGTATAATTGTCTCTCATGCCTCCTCTGATGCTTAATCCACCATATACCCAGAACAACACATCATGTACTGTTGCACAGTTTAGACATTTTCATATTCTAAAATAAATTGAACAAGAAAAACAAGAACCTGCACAATTTGGTTGCAGGCTGGACAGAATAAAAGAACAATACATGATGCAAAATTTCAGCTAAAAGGTGCAACAAGATGTTTTTAGATTATGAAAAACATTTGAGAAGGCAAAGTCATTTTTATACCCTATGGGTGCTGACAAATTTGGCTGGGGTTGTATTTGGTTATATTTTACCTAGGCTGCCCCATGGTCAACAGCACTGCAACAATGCACAAAAATGTTGTTGCTAGTGATTTATGTTGTGTTGTTTGTAATGTGTTGTGTTGTTGTTTGTGATTTGTGTTGTGTTCGTTGCAGGATGGGGGCACGGCCCTTTCTGCTGCCTGTCAGCGCGGTCATTCCAAAGTGGTCGAGACCCTGCTCAAGAATGGAGCCAATATCCATGACCAGCTTAGTGTCAGTCTGCTCCCTTCACTAAGAGTGGCAACCCCCCCGGGTGTAGAACCCTTGGCAGCCGACCCCCCCAGTAGGAGCTGTCTGCTGGGGCTTGGCTAGGGCAGCTCCTCTTGGGTTTCCCTCATATCAGTGGTCAGGTGGTGTCAGCTGAATGTGGTGGTACTCATTTTGGACCACAGTCTAAACACTGAACAACTACATGTGAACACAAACAAAATGAACTCCATTCATGCCTGCGCAGTATGACTTAGGATCTGTATAAACGAGGTTAGGTTGAGACCTTGTTTAGAGTACAATATGAGCAAAATGTTTTATAATGTTATAAATTTGTTTTATAATCAGAAGTGAATAATATAAAGAAGTATGAAATCTGGTATCTTTGTACATTTGTACAGTATACAGTCACACTTACATGTCCATACACATAATATATACCAGTATGGATGACCACAGGCTTTTCCCAGTGTTTCCCCCTTAGCTGCTAATAATGAATTCCATGCATGAGTGTATTTTAATACCACTTCGCTTTTTTGGCACGCAGTCTCTCCTCTCATATTTCAGGACGGTGCCACGCCCCTGTTCTTGGCCTCTCAGGAAGGTCATGTGACTGTCATTCGTCAGCTGTTGGCATCCGGAGCCAAAGTGAACCAGCCTCGTGAGGTGAGGCACTCATGCCGCCCCTTGTTCTTTATGCAAGTGTCCTTTATGCAAATGCCCCTTGTCCTTTATGTAAATGTACTTAGGTTATGTGAATATTTTGGTTTTGTTTTGTTCTGGTGAAATAGTTTATTCTGTGCTTGTATGTCTAAAGTTGCTATTATGTTTCTCGTGATATTGCGTTTTCCCAACGGTCTATGATGGGACCTGAAGGCTTAGGTTTTCATTAAAAGCCCACTTGTTCTGTTTTGTTTTGTTTTTTGTTTTGTTTTTTTTTTGGGGGGGGGGGGGGGGGGTGCTCCCTTATATTCCCCTTGCTGCTGTCAGGATGCTGCTGCCCCTCTGTGGATGGCAGCCCAGATGGGACACAGTGAAGTTGTAAAAGTTCTACTACTCCGCGGCGCAGATCGAGATGCTGACAGAAAAGTATGATGCCCATGACTCACTTACTAACCAGAAATATTCTGATAATTGTTCTAAGAGCAACTTTTCATACAAGACACAGCTACTCTCAGTCTGTGTTCTCTCTACACTACTACTAATGCTGAATTGGTGCTTACAGTGTTCAAATGAGTTTCTGTGGTTTAGATAAACAGATAAGGCCTCTAATCAGTGTTTGGGAGTCTGGAGACAGGAGAGTGTGTCTAGAGTTTCACAGAGGTGGGAAGAGACATTTTTCTAGCATCTGTGAATCACAATATATCATTCTCATATCTACAAGTAATCAAATATGCATTTATGAATTAATGCCTAAACATTTAAACTTAAATTAATTTTTCACTAACGATGATCTTGATATTTAAAGAAGTATGTTTAAATTCATTTCACTGATCAGTGCATTATTAATACTGATTCACAAAGTTTTGGATTAAACCATTCACTCGTGGAATAAAAATGAACAATAATAAAAATCCCCTGCTGCTTATCTCATTTGCTTGTCTCCTGTGGCCTCATGGGACTGATCTCTCTGGCGGTCGACAGGACGGATCCACTGCCCTTTTCAAAGCAGCTCACAAAGGCCACTGGCAGGTCGCTGAGGAACTCCTCAAGTTCAGCCCCTGTCTTGGCCTTCTGAAGGTGTGAAGGCCCTCTTATTAACGACTTCCACAGTTAACACGGCTCCTCCTCATTTCAAATTCTGTGACCGTTTTCTCTCTCTTTTAGAATGGGTCTACAGCTCTACATGCTGCAGTCCTGAGTGGGAGTGTGAAAACTGTGACACTTCTGCTGCGAGCAAATGCTGACGCTACTTTACCAAACAAGGTGAGCTCTCCCAGGGGCTCAATCTCTCAGGAGAAAGTCACTACATTTATTCTAGTCAAACACACCTCTTCCATCTAAAAAGGTTTTTCAAGAGTATCTGACGATCTTGATCATGGTTTGGGATAAGCTCTACAATACTAACAGGATGTGATTTAGAGGGTAATTTGCTATTGTCCTGAGCCATTCCTGAAGTCAACACTGGCCTCTACTGGCCAACATTGGAATTTAGCGACAGCAATCCATAGTGTTAGTGAGTATCCAGCTAATACACGTTGCAGTTTAGAGCAGCTCCATAAAATACAATACTCTGAGATTTTTCGATGCTTATCGAACGCTTTGGTCACTGTTGCTAATAGCAGGCTGTCGTCTCTCCCCAGAATAATGACCTACCGGCAGATCTTACAACGAATGAGCGCATCCTGAGGATTTTACGTCCGCAGATCTTAAATGGAAGAAGTTGATGACTGCCATCCCCAGCACTATTAGAGAAATGCACTATACCCTGCCAAGAGACGCCACAAACAAAGCATACGTTGGTAATGGTCCCTGCTTGCGTTTGTAACTGAATTATTTAGAATACATGAGATTAATAAACGCACAAAAAAAAGCTAAATGATTCTTTGTCCTGGGAATGTATGGTTCAGTACAAACTTTAAATATATTAAATTTGGCTTTAACCAACAAATATCACAACTGTATCATCTGTGATCCCTTTGACGAAAAAACGCTCACAACGTGCTTGTGTGGGAAATGTTGTGATTGTGTTGGAAATGATTCTTGTGTACACTGCCTGCACAGCATGTGTAGAAATATACAATCCAATCTTCTCATCTAGGCAGGAAGAGTAGCCTATTTCCACGAACCCCTGATCGTTTGCTAAAGTTTGTTAACGGCATTCCTCATGACAAAGAACCCGTGCACAGCCATAGCCTGACCCTGAGGAAACTTTAAAAACCTTATGAGCTTAAATGCGTCTGTGGAAAGTTTACTGTTACTTTAAAGTTTACTTTTGAAATACAATTCAGTCATTAAAAATTTTCTTTCATTATTTAACTACTGGGTGCTTTAAAGTTTTGAAATATATTTGCAAAATGTGTTTAAATGTTTCTGTGGGGTGTTTGTTTCTAAAGGGTGTTAAACTGTGTATTTGTGAAAGGAATGAATGATGTATTGTAACCTAATAAAAAAAAAAAACCTTTAAAGTTTGTCTCCATGCGTCGTCATCGTTGACGTCACTCACAGCGGAAGTGGAATCCCTCAACCATCGCAGGTTTAAGCAGAAGTTCACAGCTGCGACGTAGATATTATATGGCATTACACGGATTACAGGTTATGTTGTGAACGGCAGAAGAGAAATGTAGCTAGTCAACAAGTAACTCGGGGATACCCACAAGAGCCATTAACCGGTTTGTTTTATATTGGAGGGGAAGACATTTAATCGAAATCTCACGCTATGTCTAATGGCAGTTTACAGGTAGGTGAGTCTATTCTGTCAGGCGAACGTTAGGTACGGTTGGCCGTCTGTACTAGCTAGTGGTCTTTAAAAGCATGTAGCATTTGCTTAAACGTTTTAATGAACGTACAGTATTCCATATGAAACAGGTAAATGTGTTTAAAATGTTAAAGTGCGAAGCACCATTTCCGTTCCTATTGTAGGCTATTTGATGATCGTTAGACATTCTCTTTAAACGTTAAAGGCACATAATGTTTTGTGGTGAGATGTTTAAGCTGTTATGTCGGACAAACCATTTTATGTGTGCCAAAACAAACGCGAACTGGAATTCCATTTATAATGATTATCGCAAAGTACTGGCATGCAGCACTCTGTTCAAACTGGTCAAACTGGTTTCGCCAGCGTTGTAACCAGACCAAAGTTTACGCAACTTTTACGTATGGCTTGTGTCTTCATTTTATACTAGGGAATTAATGGTAACAGTACGACTGCAATATGCTTACATCGATTTAAAAAATTAATACATTTAGTGTCATCCAGAGTGTCACAGCTTCCTGTTAAACGATACTTGTGTGGTCTTAAGCTCCTCCCTTTTTGTCCAACAGAAAGCCATTGACTTGGCTAACAAGGCATCAGAAGAAGACAAGGCAAAAAACTATGAGGAAGCTCTTCGCTTGTATCAGCATTCAGTCCAGTATTTTCTGCATGTGGTGAAGTGTATGTAAACACCTGTAGTATGTGCTCAGCAGGTGCTCATTTCTCAGACACGGGCTACTTTTCATGTTTTATTTTCTACCGCTGTTATTACCAAATCTTTTATGAGCTAAAGCAAGAAAAATTCAAAACTCTGCCATGCATAGTTAACCAAGAATTATGGCTATAATCTAGGGTTGTATGAATAGGTATGAACAAAAATACTGTATGACAATTAGATAGCAAAACATTGCGATTGCAGCACGCCTTTAAAATATTGAAAACACAGTCAATCCTTCATTGGACTCGGTTTGGCATGCGTTATTCTCTACGTGTGTGGCATCATTCTTTGATAGTTATATAACTCAAATTCAGACAAAAGGAACAACAGCCCCTGCGTCTGACTCGTATGTGGTGATGTGTTTCAACCAAGATGTTGTAAGACAACATGCTCCAAACGTTTGCAGATGAGGCTCAGGGTGAAAAGGCCAAACAGAGCATTCGGGCAAAGTGTGCAGACTACCTGGACAGAGCGGAACAGCTGAAGGAGTACCTGAAGAAGAAGGAGAAAGCCCCACCCGCCAAGCCTGTCAAAGTGAACGACGACAAGGGGTCAGAGGCTGTATTTGTGGACCAGCTGCTGAATTCTCCACTCCCCCAAAATAATAAGATCTTTTTTAACAACTGCACCTCTTTTACAGGAATGACGGCGATGATGGGGATAGTTCAGAGAAGAAGAAATTACAAAATCAACTTCAAGGTGTGTAAAAACACTTTTTTGAACTTTGAACATTATCACGAGTGTTTTTCCCTCCCAAGACTCGTTACCATTTTGGTGATGTTCGCCAGGTGTTTGAAATGTCTGACATCATTATTTTAATGGTGAATGGTAACTCTGTAAACATTAGCACTTGTGTGTCTTGCAGGGGCCATTGTCATGGAGAAGCCCAATATTAAGTGGGATGATGTTGCTGGCTTGGAAGGAGCCAAAGAGGCACTGAAAGAGGCAGTCATTCTACCAATCAAATTTCCCCACCTTTTCACAGGTACAAATAACTTGCCTGCATGCTGAAAGGTTAAGCCTGTTTGGAATTCACTTAAGTGCCTGTTACCATGACCGTTTTTCATACAGGATTGCTAAATAAATTTCATTGTACTCCCTTTTCTTTTGAGCTGATGTCATGCTACATTCTTTGGGTTCATCACCAGGAAAGAGAACCCCATGGAGAGGAATCCTGCTTTTTGGTCCTCCAGGCACAGGGAAGTCCTACCTGGCTAAAGCAGTGGCCACTGAAGCCAATAACTCCACCTTCTTCTCCATCTCATCCTCTGACCTGGTGTCCAAGTGGCTGGGAGAGAGTGAGAAGTAAGTGCCATCATTGCAAACACTGCACACATTGTCCATCATGCATAGCACTCTCATGTAGTGTTTCCCAGTACATAGTAGCTGAAGGTTGGTCAGTGCACCCAGAACTGCAGGCATTTTGCAGCGATGTAATGTGCTAGTCCCACTCTGGCTGTCATGATGACTCCACCTGTCTTGTATCTAATTATACACAGATCTGTCATAAGCGGGACATGAATTTGTTCTGAGACAAAGTCGACAGAAGAGGGCAGTGTGTTTTTGCTGAGAACCAAAAAGAAGAACTAGTATTTCAGCTATGGGAAAATCATTTCATGTTTCATTTAGTGCCTGTATAGTGAGGTTTCAGTAGCTGTTGTTTTTTTGTTTTTTTTTTACTATTTATTTCTTTAATAAATAACAGGTATGGACTTAGTGCTGTTAATGGAAGCCTGTTAAGAAAAACTTAAGATGTTTGATTGCACAATTATTTTCTTGACATCCATTCTCAAGCATTTCAGTGACTTTTTCAGATCATCAATATCTTCCTTTGAGTAGCCACGGGTCCCAAATAGGCAGGCAGTTTGCTAAAGAATGGTCTGGTTGTAATATTAAGCTACCTGTAAGAGAAAGACCTGCGTACGTTTACAGACCTGCATACGTTTACAAGCACAGCTCTGCATCCCTTCTTCCACAGGCTGGTGAAAAACCTGTTTAGCATGGCACGGCAGCACAAACCCTCCATCATCTTCATCGATGAGATCGATTCGCTGTGTGGCTCTAGGAGCGAGAATGAGAGTGAAGCAGCCCGCAGGATCAAGACGGAGTTCCTAGTCCAGATGCAAGGGGAGTCACGGAGACAGGGCTAGTGACTCATGTTTGGTGATTGGTCATATCCTCAGGCTAACCTTTTCTTGGTTGCATGTGTAGGTGTTGGAAATGATAATGAGGGAATTCTGGTGCTTGGAGCAACTAATATCCCTTGGTCTTTGGATTCTGCTATCAGAAGAAGGTGTGTGACCCAATATATTGGTACTCTGAAAAAATGTGTGTTTGGTATGGCTTTTTTTTTTTTTTTTTTTGCTCTTGTTATGCATGTTTTTGTACATACCAACTTTTGTCACATAAAACAAGACTAGTATGAAATCATGGTGTTTATATTACAAATCCCCAGTATCACACACTGCATTTGTGTGCATCAGGTTTGAGAAGCGCATCTATATCCCACTCCCCGAAGATCATGCTCGCTCGTTCATGTTCAAGCTCCACCTCGGCTCCACCCCCAATAGTCTCACTGACAGTGACTTCAGTACCCTGGGACAGAAATCTGAGGGTTACTCAGGTGCAGACATCAGCGTCATCGTCAGGGATGCTCTGATGCAGCCCATCCGCAAAGTCCAGTCGGCAACGCACTTTAAAAAGGTCAGTGAGAGGATACTCAAGGTTAAGGAGATGCACAAACAGCTACAGGGATGACTGAAGTTGGGTTTATGTTTTCTGGCATTTCTAAATTACGGTTGCAACTTCAGTAAGTTGTAGGTTGAGGGCCAGTTTTCTCAATAACATTAATTTTGACATGTTAAAAATGATGTTGAAGGTAATATCCACTGTACAACCTCTGTGATGTTTTGGGCAACAGCTATATGTAGAATTCTCTACTGAGCAAGGCAGGTTATAACACTCTTTCATGTGAACAGGTCAGAGGAAAGCCATGGAACGGCCCTGATGTAGATGACCTTTTGACTCCTTGCTCTCCGAATGATCCTAACGCGATTGAGATGACCTGGGTAGATGTGGCAGGTGACAAACTGCTGGAGCCTGTTGTCAGCATGGTGAGATTGATAGAAAAAAATCTTAAGGTGATCTAAGATGTAAAAAAGATATTAAAGTGGTATTAAGATTTAAAATACAGAACGTGATCTGTATTTCAATGCTAGGCTGTGTGTATAGCATCTGTACTTCTGTTGAATCCTCAAGACACCTCTTTCACTGTTCTGGGTCACAATGATAAATGGTTTCAGGATGATTACTTAGAATAAGATTTTAAATACATTCACTTGCTTGCTCTTTCCTTAAGAGAGCCATTTTAACCAATCAAGGGTGGCCATTAGCACATGTACACAGGACGGGGCAGTTAACAAAGACATTTTAGTGTTAATTTATATGGCATTGCATGAGTGGTATTTTAGAAAGATGCACTGGACTGACTGCATGCTTTAAGCCAATGCTAGCCTTCTCTGAGGTTAGGGATATGGCACAAGTAGTTGATATTGCCAATGGCTGTGGCTAAGACTGGGAGAAAATCAGGTTTAAAAATCACATTGTTTGCTTCCATTGTGACAGTAAACATTTCCTTAAAAAGTAGTTGAACAATATTTGTAAAGTAGAAAGGTTCTTTGCTATAGGTGTTTGTGTGCTGTGCCTACTAGGCTTTTTCCATGTGTGTTTTCTCCAGGCGGACATGCTTGGGTCTCTGGAGAAGATGAAGCCCACTGTGAATGAGGAAGACTTGAAAAAACTTAAGAAGTTTACTGAGGACTTTGGCCAGGAGGGCTAACTGCACCAAGGCACTACCGCTACAAAACCAAATCAGCATAAACCTCCTTTTAATCTTTTAAAAAATTCTTTCTACTGATAACAGTAAGCTGGATACTTTTGTAATCACTTCTGGGGCATCTAATGTACATTATGCAAATTAAAAAATCCCTCCCCTTTCTAACACGTATACAGTGTTCTGATGTACTGAGGTGTGAGGTGTTTTAATGAACAGAGACTATTTATTGAATAATGTTACACCTGAGTATTCTGCTCTTTATTTTAGACGTACTATGACAGTGCCTATTTGACAATGATTCATGTGCATCTTTCATACTGCGTTGTCCTGTGGTTGTTTACGTTCTCATACAGACATTTTAGATTTTTTAAAACCAGTGTCTTTTTTTTTTTTTTGTAACTTCTGTGATGGTTTTCCATTTGTTATTCTAAGGCAGACTAAGTACAGTTTGTCATCTCTCATTATACTGATATTGTTCATCAGTGCTATAAACAGTACCAAATGTTTAAGGTTGCAATTTCTTTGCTTTATAGTTTTGCATTGTTTACTATTTTAATTGAATGCATTAATTTAATGTGTCTGTTGGATTGCAACACCATATGTTGCTGCACAAGATGAGCTTTTGATATGTCCAAAAGCAAATATTTTACAGCATATACTTTTTACACCACTAAAATTCAGGATAAATTACTTTATTGAGTAATCATGCTAGTAAAATTTCAAAGTTCAAGTGCAAAATATTTTAGCAACAAGAGTGCAATTGTAGACTAAGGGAAAAATAACATTAAGTGAAAAACAATGGTAATTGTTTTTTTGTTAATTTGTTTGGTAATAAACAGGTCCAGAAGTTACAGGCCAGGATACATGTCCCAGCAAAAGTCAGGATGTCATGAAACATTGTGTCAAATGAAAAAGTGCTCTTTCTACTTTGCAGAACACCACCACCACACTGCTCAACCTGTAAACTTGACATTAGTTAATCAAATCATACCACCTGTAAATGTGTGACACAATGGCAGTTGATCCAATGCCATGAACACACTGCCCTTTTCATTACAAGAAAAATATTTACTCAAGAGTAAAGAAAATTAATCCACTTATGACAATAGTAAGTCAAACTGAGCTACATCACTGAAAACACCCCTTACTTTTTCTTCCCATAACAAAAGGGGGGAACATTAACTGAAATGGACAAACTAGTGTTAATATTGTCACACCAGAGAGGACATTAACCATTAACACCCCCACAAAATGCAACAAAAAATTCATAATGAACATCCTATAAAATAAGCACTTTAGGAGCGTATGTAAATGCTTTCAGGAAAGGTCCCACATGAAACGCAAGAGCCAGAAGGAGAGCAAGGTCTCTGGCAGCTAGAAGGCTCCATATCCATGCGTCATTTAATTAAAAAAAACAAAACAAAAACCCCACCCCACCCTAAAAAGGGTATCCAAACAGGTGACGCAGCTTTTGTAGACAGCCACCGTGATGCCTTTGCACGATATTTCATTTACAACTCTTTAGTCATGTCACACCTAGCAATGCAAATTCAAAACTCAGTTCTACAGCCCTCCAATTGTAACTGCTACCATTATGCTTTGGTACCTAGAGGAATTAACCGCCAGACATCACAAACACCACAACTAAATGTATTAAGGTGCGCAGCGGTTGCAGCAACACTAAAGCAGTAACAGAACACCTGTCTGAACTGCAGGTAGAGGAAACACTGGATCAAACTTCTACAGGCACATTAAAAGACAGAGAACAGGGAACCAATAGCCAATCCTGTTGCTGCACCAGCTAGCACCCCAAGACCCAAATCGGCTGCATCGTCACGGCGATGCTCTTCAGTGATGCTGTGACTGACTTCATGTGGATGGTAAACTCCTGAGGGAGATTAATGAAGGGCAGCTGACAATTATGTAGAACTCTTTATATAAAATACAGTAAATAGGAATAACTATTCAAGGTACTGATTGTGTACAGAGATTAACAGCCAAGTATTCTGCTAGACAGTGTGCTTTCAGAGAGTTTGCAAGCAAACATATCTACCTTGATGGTAGTAGGGAGAGGGATGAGGCACGTAGCCGCCGTACTGGTCTGGGTAGTACACCTGCTCACAAATAAGACCTGCAATCAGTACATGTTCCACATTTATGGTTATACTGCAGTAGAAGACACTGAAAAGATCACCAAAATCACTTCTGTTCCGATGAACACTGAGAAGCAAAATAAGTTATGAGTTAAATCTGTTGCCAAAGTGAGGCAAGCACATGTCTGTCTGTTTGTTTAATTTCCTTTTTAAAAAAAAACAAAAAAACAAGAGTGAGAGTGAGAGCGAGAGCAAGAGAAAGCACGAGACAGACAGACAGACAGACAGACAGACAATCTCATGGGGATGTAATCTTGGACATTTACCTGACGATTTGGGTTCAAGTCCCAGTAAGAAGGGGGGGCGGAGGCAATAACTTCCTGAGTAAACCCAAAATGACGTGCTGCCACCACCTGTAAAAACAGATTTTAGACATAGCCCCTCTCCAAACACTGCAAAGTACAGTCTAAAACGGGGGGGGGAAAGGATTGCCACAGGCAAAAGATGGAATAACAAATTAAACAAATTATTAATTGATTAAACAAATGCACAAATTATTCTTAGGCACTTAGGTGGTGTATTAGCTACACAGCATGAAGTATACAACCAACCATTTATATTTTTATGCCCGCAATATATTAATTGACGAATTTACAGAGAAACCACCACAACACTGGATGCTGACAACTATTCCACCCACAGTTAGTTTGTGTTAGGAAGCAACGACTCACAGTGTTGACTCTGGCATCCTGCAGGGCCATGGTCCACGCACTGTGAACACACAGGCCAAATGGGAACATTAACGTTATTCAGACCAAGCACACTCCATGCTTTCCAAGACCCCTAAATGTCTTATAGCGTTAGAATGGTGACATTCATTTCTATTCAGTTTTTTATAGCATTTTTAGCTGATGTTTTTATCCAAAGCGACTTACAATCATGACTGAGTACAACTTGCGCAATTGAGCGTTAAGAGTCCTGCCCAGGGGCCCAACAATGGCAACTTGGCAGTGGTGGGACTTGAATCAGCAACCTTCCGATTACAAGTCAAATACCTTAACCACTGAGCTACCACTTTACCCAAGATGTGTGCAGCAGTTATTTGTCTTGCATTGACAGCTGGCAACACACGCACATTGTGATCAGCACAGTGAGAAGGGCCTGGAGACGAGAACTTACAGTGCATCAGCAGCACTCTGTGCACACAGGCTGATGACTCGTCCACAGCGGCACACGATCTGAAAAAGGGAATGTCTACCTTTCCCTTCAGGAGGGGTCAGCTCTGGCAGAAAGGTGACAGAGAAACTCTTAGTCGGTTACTCGGCTACGGGTAGGGAGAGGTGCACTGAAGAATGAACGATATGGACAAAATTGCTTCTTCCACATCTTTGTGTCATGTTTCTGAGGTATTTAGGGAAACGGTGGTCACCTCTGCAAGCGGTGGCACTGCGAATGTTGATACAGTCCACTTTCATGTGGATCTCACCCTCCACGTTACGCCGGTACTGGTCGTCATAGAAAATGAGACGGCCATCTGACCAGAGTTCAAACCAATTTTTCTTCCAGCGACGCAAGATGGTGCCTATAGCAATATTTAGGATAAACATTCATAATAGGTTCTTGATCTATGCTATTAACATTAAAAAGTCAAAACAACAATTAGTGTAAAACCGATTCAATCAGACTTATTAAAGTTCACCGACATCAGAACTATAGACAACAGATTATTTTAGCTAGCTAAGCTATTGATACTACAGTGTTTTAGGTCAATCAGTTACATAGACAGCTACAATAACCAACGTAACAGTAGGTTTGAAGTTAAGGAAGCACACTCACTCTGTCTGTGAAGACACCCGCTTTTAACAAGCGCCATCCTTAAAAAAACTGAAAGCCTGTAAACTGAGGATGGAAAAACAAGCTTTATTTCATTCCCACCAGAGCCA
Organism: Electrophorus electricus; assembly: GCF_041902795.1. Classification (NCBI taxonomy): domain Eukaryota; kingdom Metazoa; phylum Chordata; class Actinopteri; order Gymnotiformes; family Gymnotidae; genus Electrophorus; species Electrophorus electricus. The sequence continues at coordinate 12,678,467 of NC_137522.1, read as the reverse complement.
TTCGCTCCTGCTAGCCATACCAACAGCAGCCTACAACCGAGCGTTAACTGGTTGCCATCTAAGCTCGAGCAAAGCTAGCCAGCTAACGCTAGCTGGGTGAATCCGACTGACAGAGGCAGCTCAAACCGGCACAAACGACTACACACATATGGCTCCGGAGTAACTTAACACACCTTTTCCCACAACCTAACGCGATGGAAAACAGTAAACAAAATTACCTCACCTTCTCAGTCTGGTGATGGGACAAGGCGTCCAGGAATGACATCAGCACCATCAGCTGTCACGGCAGCTGCTGCTGGGCGTGTTCATGTCACACAGGCTATGGGCGTGTTCATGGAACTTGACAAATTGAGCTCAAGTTTTCTGTCAGATGAAATCATGTTAACACGGAGAGAAAGAATTTCAACTGTTTAATTTGCGTAGTTTCAAAATTTAAGGTAATGAAAGTCTAACGGCGAACTGACGAATACATGTTTTTTTTTTACTTATACTAACATTAGACAGTCTTGGATTGGCCTAGAGTTCAGTTGAATGAAAAATGAATAAACGAACGAATTTATGGCTTTAAAATAATAGTATTCGTTCATATCAATATAGGCAAGTTATTATTGTCATTAACATTAGCGAATCGAATAAAATTTAGTGATCTTTATAGCCAAAATGTGGCGTTGGGCAGGGACTTTAGCTATCTTCTGACGGACACACACACACACACTCACAACTGTAGACAATTTACTTAAACATAATGTCACCGAACTGGCCATAAATGCTTCATTGTTCTTACCACTGGGTGGAGCTGTTTTATTCGAATGGTGTTTATAAGGTGGACCTATTCCAGTTATTCAATGAGCAAATAAATCGATAAAACGATATTTTCGATATGACTTTCGCCCATGAGAAATGAATGCAGTCATTTCTAAAATACGTTAAACGAATATGGCTTTTAAAACATAGTTAACTTTACGGTAACGTGATGCAACATTTGCCAAAGTTATCATTTCTGACATTATTTTGCATATCTAGGACGCGCCCGACTCCACTTTGTTTTGGATCCGATTCCTAGAAGGGTGAGTTGGCGCAACTCCTTTAAATGCTTATAGAATGAACTCAGTTTTGCAGCTTCAGAAAATCGACTCCATATTGAAGTAATGATGCTAATGCTCGACAACAGTGGAAATAATGTTGTCTTAACCTGGATTTTTAAAATAGATTAATAGTCTCAGTACTTTGTTTTCAATGTAAGAGTTAGTATGAGAAACCAAAGATATGAGAACTGAATGTGCCGTTCGAGGTCTAAAAAAAAAAAAAAAAAAGACTGTGTGTGTGTGTGTGTTATATATATATATATATATATATATATATATATATATATATATATATATATATATATATATATATATATATATATATATATATATATATAAATAAACAAACAAATAAATAAATAAAATTTATTTGTGTTTTTTCCCATTTTATTCATGAAATCATGTATTTAGTATGATCTGATTTAGTTTTTGCAGCGGTGGGTCTTTGAAAGCATTTCATCGCTTACATTTAGCCGTTTAGCATTTAAGTAGAGTGAAACTTCATAGTAAAGGGCTATTTCACAATTTGTGGCCCACACAGGCAACAGTTTGGTTAAATGTCCATTTCAGAGCAAAGTGAAGAGAACTGGGCTTTATGAGTGGGCAGGTGACACATTAACTGGAGCAAAGTTGATGGAATGTTGAGTCAGTTTCAGAATCAAGGGGAGAGAACAAACAAGATTTTTCACAAGGCCTCTTGGTACAGCCTCAGGTTTCAAGCAAGCGCGTCTCAGTTTTTGCATCCTTGGAACCAACTACATATAAAGTTCAGGACACAACCCAGTGTTTTCTCTTATATTTGGCCTTTACTTTTGTGTAAACCTCAGATCAGAAATCCATACACATTTCACTCCAATTATAAACCAAAAACGATTTTCACTTATTTCCTTTGTCAGAACCAACCAAAACATTAAACTGGTTTGTAGGGAGGTTTTTATATTACAATTTTGGCTATTGCCAGATATACAAGTTGTGCAAAGTGAGTCCAGTCTGAAATTCATAATTGACAAAGGAAATTCCTTGGCAGCTGCAACATGTGCCTGGAGATTCTACACTTCCTTTCCTCAGCGTTTTTAGATTCTTTCCTTCTTTTTTCCCCCCCCTCACAAGGGTAAGATTACACTCCGCCCACAAGGAAGCTCCACCAATGGACTTGCATTTTTCTTCTCGTGGAGCCCTTCTTGCAGCCTATGCCTTTCAGAGCTGTTCATAACTGTCGCCTGAGCAACACGAGAATCCTCACACATGTGGATCTTTTACAGCCAGTTCCTGCCAAGCATACTGTGTTTTGGGACTAGGCCGACGTGGGGTAGACAAAGCTGGAAGCGAGCAGACGGTTGTGCAAGGGGACTGACTCATGTTCTTAAGAAGTGGGAATGTTCAGGGTAAACCCTCTGCTCTCACTTAAGCTGCCTACCAAACAGCTGGAGCAGGGCAGAGGAGGAGCAACGGAAAGAAAGAAACTTTGGAGAAAAGAAATGGTGAAGACTGGCGCTTTATCAATAAATCAGATTTTTGAAGTAAACTTATAATGGACTTTCAGGTGGAGGTCAAGATGAAGATGGACTTTATAACAGGAAGAACGAGGTAAGATGCTGAAATCTGACATTCATTGTACCTTATTTGGATATTTGTTTCACTTTCCCATCAATCACATGAGATTCAGCATAGGTACCGTACGCATATCCCAGAATTTGACACTATAAGGTTTATGCTAAAATTTACAAGTTTGTTTATTTCTTACTGAATTTGGATGGTGAAATTGAAAGTAAAATCAAGTGAAGCCATTTTAGTGAGTGGGGTTCAAACACATCAGTAATACATCAGATTTCTTAAGTGACTGACCTTAAGACACACATCCCACCACATGGAGAGTTTTTCTTGCCTGGCCCTCTGGCATAAGGGGTCAGCACCCTGAGCTTTGCAACTGAAATTACAGAACGGTCAAGTGCAGGTGAGAAATTTCAAACCTAGGCAGACCATATCCCTCTGACATTTAAAGGATTACTGTGTTAGTAAAGATGCAATATATCAGTCCATACTTAACAATATTGTGATACTTAAAGGGTGCCTGGTTGACGGAAAAAGGTCAAACGTTCCCAGTGTAGACGTCCTGCGTGCAAATTCAGCCTACATGTTCATTTTAAATGTGTCAGTAGGTCCAGAGTTGAGAGTTCTTGACAAAGGTGGTTCTTGCATTTGTACATTTGAGACACATTGGTTTTCTCATTAATATAAGGCTGTCTTACCACTACATGAGTGTGCTCTGGTCATGAAGAGACAGATGATTTCTGTTTAAAAATATGGAGAGGGGTTTACCATTACAGTGAAGCTCTGACATGTTTTTTTGTGTGTATTCACACAGAATGATTCATCTTGAATTCGGTAGAGTGATTTTTGATGACTCGGGACACAGCAGCAGGGCATGTCTTGATGTGAGCTAGTGAATGGCCCCCAGACAGCAGTAGATAGGACTGCTAATTAGGAGGAAACGATATCAAATTAGTTTCGAGAGAGCTCAGCCCTGTGCAGACTCCTGAATGGCTTCACTACTTCACTGATTTTGAATTATAATGTAAATCTTTGAGAGAAAATGAAGGCCAACATTTTCTTTTTGCTAATCATGCCTGTAATACACATGAGGCTAAACAGTTTTCACCCTGAAAATTGTCTTATTGATCAACTGAACTGCAAGAGATCTTTAATGCCAGTTAAGGCTTTTAGCTGTAATGAAGGCAAGGCACAATGCAAGGCTGCTTACCGGCCTATTTTTGTCAGCAATGTGTCCGCCAGGATTTAAAAGGCTTAAAGCAATCCCAGGAGCACTCTGCTCTGGAACGTCTGAGAAACATGGCCTCAGGGTACGCCACATTTCCATAGTGAGCACACCCAAAACATAATTATCATTGGTCTAAAAGCTATTTATTATTATTATTAGTCATAATTTGTCAAGAATGTATTAACAAATGCAGGAAAAACAACTGCCCAGTTGATTCCTGAGCTCACCTTTATAGTAGCAGTATTATTTGTTTATCTGCTTAACTATATATTCCCTCTATAGGCTCTATAATAGTCATCAGGCCCTCTAAATGGACCATGGAGGAAGTGGGTGTGGCTAAAGAAAGCAATGTGGTGAAACCTGCCTCCCGGCATCCCCTCTCCTCGTCAGGGAACCGAACCGAGAACCAAGAGCGCACAGAAGCGTATCCATCCAGCAGCAGCTGGGAGCAGACTTCCCCTGGCTCGTCCTCCCTGTGCCCCGATTTCTGGCTGTGTGCCCCTGCCTCACAGGCCTCTGCAGTATCGGCCAAGGTGAAGGCCCTCCTGGAGCGCGATGCTGACCAGAAGCGCTCTTGTAAGAACCTTCACCAGAAGGACATACATGGGTTCCACACACTGGCACAGGCTCGAACAGGCACATGGAGCCCCGGCAGCAGTGATGAAGAGATAGAACCTCACTCCACGGTCTTTACCTTCACGTCTGCTGAAGGAGAGCATTGTGAGATGCTTCCAGATGAAAGTGAGCTCCATGGTGACACTGCTGGACCTTTCACGAGCACTTGGAGAAGGTCTGGAGAACATCGAGGCTGATGACATATGCAACACCAAATTGGAGGTCTCCTCTGGCTGCGAGAAACCATGAGTTCTTGGAGAAACCAAGAAGTTTACTGAGGACTTTGCTCAGGAGGGCTAACTGCACCAAGGCACTACCGCTACAAAACCAAATCAGCATAAACCTCCTTTTAGTCTTTTTAAAAATTTTATCTTTCTACTGATAAGATGGATAGTTCTGTAATCACCTCTGGGGCATCTAATGTACATTATGCTAATTTTTAAAAATCCCTCCCCTTTCTTTCTAACACGTATACAGTGTTTTGATGTACTGAGGTGTGAGGCGTTTTAATGAACAGAGACTATTTATTGAATAATGTTACACCTGAGTATTCTGCTCTTTATTTTAGACGTACTATGACAGTGCCTATTTGACATAATGATTCATGTGCATCTTTCATACTGTGTTGTCCTGTGGTTGTTTGTTTACATTCTCATAGACATTTTAGATCTTTTAAAACCAGTCTTTTTTTTTTTTGTAATCTGTGATGCAATTTTCCTTATTTGCTATTCTAAGGCAGACTAAGTACAGTTTGTCATCTCTCATTATACTGATATTGTTTATATCAGTGCTATAAACAGTACTCCAATCCTGACAAATATGCCTGAAAATTTGAAAACGTGAATAGAATTAGAACAAACAAAAGATTATTTACCAGTGGAGAACCCATGTAGCTGAAGCTAGCACACCACAATGCAATGGTGTATGAGGTTCGTGTAGTTGGACACATGTACACTGGGTTATTTGACAAACTGGGCAGCACCAAATGTTTAAGGTTGCAATTTCTTTGCTTTATAGTTTTGCAATGTTTACTATTTTAATTGAATAAATGAATGCAATGTGTCTGTTGGATTGCAACACCATATCAAAAGCTCATCTTGTGCAGCAACATATGTCCAAAAGCAAATATTTTACAGCATATACTTTTTACACCACTAAAATTCAGGATAAATTACTTTATTGAGTAATCATGCTAGTAAAATTTCAAAGTTCAAGTGCAAAATATTTTAGCAACAAGAGTGCAATTGTAGACTAAGGGAAAAATAACATTAAGTGAAAAACAATGGTAATTGTTTTTTTTGTTAATTTGTTTGGTAATAAACAGGTCCAGAAGTTACAGGCCAGGATACATGTCCCAGCAAAAGTCAGGATGTCATGAAACATTGTGTCAAATGAAAAAGTGCTCTTTCTACTTTGCAGAACACCACCACCACACTGCTCAACCTGTAAACTTGACATTAGTTAATCAAATCATACCACCTGTAAATGTGTGACACAATGGCAGTTGATCCAATGCCATGAACACACTGCCCTTTTCATTACAAGAAAAATATTTACTCAAGAGTAAAGAAAATTAATCCACTTATGACAATAGTAAATCAAACTGAGCTACATCACTGAAAACACCCCTTACTTTTTCTTCCCATAACAAAAGGGGGGGGGGGGGGGGGGGGGGAAACATTAACTGAAATGGACAAACTAGTGTTAAATATTGTCACACCAGAGAGGACATTAACCATTAACACCCCCACAAAATGCAACAAAAATTCATATTGAACATCCTATAAAATAAGCACTTCAGGAGCATATGTAAATGCTTTTAGGAAAGGTCCCACATGAAACGCAAGAGCCAGAAGGAGAGCAAGGTCTCTGGCAGCTAGAAGGCTCTAGTGATACTCATACATTATCTCCATAGATCTAATATCACAGCTGCCACAAAATTAGAACAAGCTGAACAATCAGACCCAAAGCAGAGCTCTAGTGCAGGTTAGCAGAGACGGAGGCTTTTAACTCCACGAAATGAAGTAAACAAGCCGACAGCCACACCAGGTGAAATCACGTTCCAGAGCTGAGAGGAACACCCCCCCCCCCCCCCACTCAGCTGTCATACATCCGTGACCTTTCCGGACTAGAACTTCATTTGGATGCAACATACTGCAAGTATCCTGCACAAAATCACCAAATAGTAGTATCACTAGCCACAATTTAATGGCTCATGTACATTCTTAGCCTTTTAATTCCATCACTCTTCGCAGTTAGGTAAAGAGTTCATGAAAGGACGAGATTAAATTGTAAGTCTACGCACATACAAAGTCATAACAGCCCAACACACACACACCTGTTCAAAAACAGCTGATTAACTAGGTAAGTCAACAATACTCTTCAAAACAAGTGTCTGAAACAAGGCTTATAAAAAGCAACATTATAAATACCAACCCATTTCAAAGTCTTAAATTTTTATTAAAGCCTCAATTAATGCACTGCAACATAAGCTAATATTTGGCAAAGTGACCACTTTCAGTAGTTTTTGTTTAAGCTGCGAAGCACCATCGTATCCTAAAGACATCTTGGTCCTCAATAACCAATTCCCAGGCCTGTCTACAAGTCATCTCAAACCAATAAAGAAAAATCCATATCCATGCGTCATTTAATAAACCCCCCCCCCCCCAAAAAAAACCACCCCACCCTAAAAAGGGTATCCAAACAGGTGACCCAGCTTTTGTAGACAGCCACCGTGATGCCTTTGCACGATATTTCATTTACAACTCTTCAGTCATGTCATACCTAGCAATGCAAATTCAAAACTCAGTTCTACAGCCCTCCAATTGTAACTGCTACCATTATGCTTTGGTACCTAGAGGAATTAACCGCCAGACATCACAAACACCACAACTAAATGTATTAAGGTGCGCAGTGGTTGCAGCAACACTAAAGCAGTAACAGAACACCTGTCTGAACTGCAGGTAGAGGAAACACTGGATCAAACTTCTACAGGCACATTAAAAGACAGAGAACAGGGAACCAATAGCCAATCCTGTTGCTGCACCAGCTAGCACCCCAAGACCCAAATCGGCTGCATCGTCACGGCGATGCTCTTCAATGATGATGTGACTGACTTCATGTGGATGGTAAACTCCTGAGGGAGATTAATGAAGGGCAGCTGACAATTATGTAGAACTCTTTATATAAAATACAGTAAATAGGAATAACTATTCAAGGTACTGATTGTGTACAGAGATTAACAGCCAAGTATTCTGCTAGACAGTGTGCTTTCAGAGAGTTTGCAAGCAAACATATCTACCTTGATGGTAGTAGGGAGAGGGATGAGGCACGTAGCCGCCGTACTGGTCTGGGTAGTACACCTGCTCACAAATAAGACCTGCAATCAGTACATGTTCCACATTTATGGTTATACTGCAGTAGAAGACACTGAAAAGATCACCAAAATCACTTCTGTTCCGATGAACACTGAGAAGCAAAATAAGTTATGAGTTAAATCTGTTGCCAAAGTGAGGCAAGCACATGTCTGTCTGTTTGTTTAATTTCCTTTTTAAAAAAAAACAAAAAAACAAAACAAGAGTGAGAGTGAGAGCGAGAGCAAGAGAAAGCATGAGACAGACAGACAGACAGACAATCTCATGGGGATGTAATCTTGGACATTTACCTGACGATTTGGGTTCAAGTCCCAGTAAGAAGGGGGGGCGGAGGCAATAACTTCCTGAGTAAACCCAAAATGACGTGCTGCCACCACCTGTAAAAACAGATTTTAGACATAGCCCCTCTCCAAACACTGCAAAGTACAGTCTAAAACGGGGGGGGGGGGGGAAAGGATTGCCACAGGCAAAAGATGGAATAACAAATTAAACAAATTATTAATTGATTAAACAAATGCACAAATTATTCTTAGGCACTTAGGTGGTGTATTAGCTACACAGCATGAAGTATACAACCAACCATTTATATTTTTATGCCCGCAATATATTAATTGACGAATTTACAGAGAAACCACCACAACACTGGATGCTGACAACTATTCCACCCACAGTTAGTTTGTGTTAGGAAGCAACGACTCACAGTGTTGACTCTGGCATCCTGCAGGGCCATGGTCCACGCACTGTGAACACACAGGCCAAATGGGAACATTAACGTTATTCAGACCAAGCACACTCCATGCTTTCCAAGACCCCTAAATGTCTTATAGCGTTAGAATGGTGACATTCATTTCTATTCAGTTTTTTATAGCATTTTTAGCTGATGTTTTTATCCAAAGCGACTTACAATCATGACTGAGTACAACTTGCGCAATTGAGCGTTAAGAGTCCTGCCCAGGGGCCCAACAATGGCAACTTGGCAGTGGTGGGACTTGAATCAGCAACCTTCCGATTACAAGTCAAATACCTTAACCACTGAGCTACCACTTTACCCAAGATGTGTGCAGCAGTTATTTGTCTTGCATTGACAGCTGGCAACACACGCACATTGTGATCAGCACAGTGAGAAGGGCCTGGAGACGAGAACTTACAGTGCATCAGCAGCACTCTGTGCACACAGGCTGATGACTCGTCCACAGCGGCACACGATCTGAAAAAGGGAATGTCTACCTTTCCCTTCAGGAGGGGTCAGCTCTGGCAGAAAGGTGACAGAGAAACTCTTAGTCGGTTACTCGGCTACGGGTAGGGAGAGGTGCACTGAAGAATGAACGATATGGACAAAATTGCTTCTTCCACATCTTTGTGTCATGTTTCTGAGGTATTTAGGGAAACGGTGGTCACCTCTGCAAGCGGTGGCACTGCGAATGTTGATACAGTCCACTTTCATGTGGATCTCACCCTCCACGTTACGCCGGTACTGGTCGTCATAGAAAATGAGACGGCCATCTGACCAGAGTTCAAACCAATTTTTCTTCCAGCGACGCAAGATGGTGCCTATAGCAATATTTAGGATAAACATTCATAATAGGTTCTTGATCTATGCTATTAACATTAAAAAGTCAAAACAACAATTAGTGTAAAACCGATTCAATCAGACTTATTAAAGTTCACCGACATCAGAACTATAGACAACAGATTATTTTAGCTAGCTAAGCTATTGATACTACAGTGTTTTAGGTCAATCAGTTACATAGACAGCTACAATAACCAACGTAACAGTAGGTTTGAAGTTAAGGAAGCACACTCACTCTGTCTGTGAAGACACCCGCTTTTAACAAGCGCCATCCTTAAAAAAACTGAAAGCCTGTAAACTGAGGATGGAAAAACAAGCTTTATTTCATTCCCACCAGAGCCATTCGCTCCTGCTAGCCATACCAACAGCAGCCTACAACCGAGCGTTAACTGGTTGCCATCTAAGCTCGAGCAAAGCTAGCCAGCTAACGCTAGCTGGGTGAATCCGACTGACAGAGGCAGCTCAAACCGGCACAAACGACTACACACATATGGCTCCGGAGTAACTTAACACACCTTTTCCCACAACCTAACGCGATGGAAAACAGTAAACAAAATTACCTCACCTTCTCAGTCTGGTGATGGGACAAGGCGTCCAGGAATGACATCAGCACCATCAGCTGTCACGGCAGCTGCTGCTGGGCGTGTTCATGTCACACAGGCTATGGGCGTGTTCATGGAACTTGACAAATTGAGCTCAAGTTTTCTGTCAGATGAAATCATGTTAACACGGAGAGAAAGAATTTCAACTGTTTAATTTGCGTAGTTTCAAAATTTAAGGTAATGAAAGTCTAACGGCGAACTGACGAATACATGTTTTTTTTTACTTATACTAACATTAGACAGTCTTGGATTGGCCTAGAGTTCAGTTGAATGAAAAATGAATAAACGAACGAATTTATGGCTTTAAAATAATAGTATTCGTTCATATCAATATAGGCAAGTTATTATTGTCATTAACATTAGCGAATCGAATAAAATTTAGTGATCTTTATAGCCAAAATGTGGCGTTGGGCAGGGACTTTAGCTATCTTCTGACGGACACACACACACACACTCACAACTGTAGACAATTTACTTAAACATAATGTCACCGAACCGGCCATAAATGCTTCATTGTTCTTACCACTGGGTGGAGCTGTTTTATTCGAATGGTGTTTATAAGGTGGACCTATTCCAGTTATTCAATGAGCAAATAAATCGATAAAACGATATTTTCGATATGACTTTCGCCCATGAGAAATGAATGCAGTCATTTCTAAAATACGTTAACCGAATATGGCTTTTAAAACATAGTTAACTTTACGGTAACGTGATGCAACATTTGCCAAAGTTATCATTTCTGACATTATTTTGCATATCTAGGACGCGCCCGACTCCACTTTGTTTTGGATCCGATTCCTAGAAGGGTGAGTTGGCGCAACTCCTTTAAATGCTTATAGAATGAACTCAGTTTTGCAGCTTCAGAAAATCGACTCCATATTGAAGTAATGATGCTAATGCTCGACAACAGTGGAAATAATGTTGTCTTAACCTGGATTTTTAAAATAGATTAATAGTCTCAGTACTTTGTTTTCAATGTAAGAGTTAGTATGAGAAACCAAAGATATGAGAACTGAATGTGCCGTTCGAGGTCTAAAAAAAAAAAAAAAAAAAAGACTGTGTGTGTGTGTGTGTGTTATATATATATATATATATATATATATATATATATATATATATATATATATATATATATATATATATATATATATATATATAAATAAACAAACAAATAAATAAATAAAATTTATTTGTGTTTTTTCCCATTTTATTCATGAAATCATGTATTTAGTATGATCTGATTTAGTTTTTGCAGCGGTGGGTCTTTGAAAGCATTTCATCGCTTACATTTAGCCGTTTAGCATTTAAGTAGAGTGAAACTTCATAGTAAAGGGCTATTTCACAATTTGTGGCCCACACAGGCAACAGTTTGGTTAAATGTCCATTTCAGAGCAAAGTGAAGAGAACTGGGCTTTATGAGTGGGCAGGTGACACATTAACTGGAGCAAAGTTGATGGAATGTTGAGTCAGTTTCAGAATCAAGGGGAGAGAACAAACAAGATTTTTCACAAGGCCTCTTGGTACAGCCTCAGGTTTCAAGCAAGCGCGTCTCAGTTTTTGCATCCTTGGAACCAACTACATATAAAGTTCAGGACACAACCCAGTGTTTTCTCTTATATTTGGCCTTTACTTTTGTGTAAACCTCAGATCAGAAATCCATACACATTTCACTCCAATTATAAACCAAAAACGATTTTCACTTATTTCCTTTGTCAGAACCAACCAAAACATTAAACTGGTTTGTAGGGAGGTTTTTATATTACAATTTTGGCTATTGCCAGATATACAAGTTGTGCAAAGTGAGTCCAGTCTGAAATTCATAATTGACAAAGGAAATTCCTTGGCAGCTGCAACATGTGCCTGGAGATTCTACACTTCCTTTCCTCAGCGTTTTTAGATTCTTTCCTTCTTTTTTCCCCCCCCTCACAAGGGTAAGATTACACTCCGCCCACAAGGAAGCTCCACCAATGGACTTGCATTTTTCTTCTCGTGGAGCCCTTCTTGCAGCCTATGCCTTTCAGAGCTGTTCATAACTGTCGCCTGAGCAACACGAGAATCCTCACACATGTGGATCTTTTACAGCCAGTTCCTGCCAAGCATACTGTGTTTTGGGACTAGGCCGACGTGGGGTAGACAAAGCTGGAAGCGAGCAGACGGTTGTGCAAGGGGACTGACTCATGTTCTTAAGAAGTGGGAATGTTCAGGGTAAACCCTCTGCTCTCACTTAAGCTGCCTACCAAACAGCTGGAGCAGGGCAGAGGAGGAGCAACGGAAAGAAAGAAACTTTGGAGAAAAGAAATGGTGAAGACTGGCGCTTTATCAATAAATCAGATTTTTGAAGTAAACTTATAATGGACTTTCAGGTGGAGGTCAAGATGAAGATGGACTTTATAACAGGAAGAACGAGGTAAGATGCTGAAATCTGACATTCATTGTACCTTATTTGGATATTTGTTTCACTTTCCCATCAATCACATGAGATTCAGCATAGGTACCGTACGCATATCCCAGAATTTGACACTATAAGGTTTATGCTAAAATTTACAAGTTTGTTTATTTCTTACTGAATTTGGATGGTGAAATTGAAAGTAAAATCAAGTGAAGCCATTTTAGTGAGTGGGGTTCAAACACATCAGTAATACATCAGATTTCTTAAGTGACTGACCTTAAGACACACATCCCACCACATGGAGAGTTTTTCTTGCCTGGCCCTCTGGCATAAGGGGTCAGCACCCTGAGCTTTGCAACTGAAATTACAGAACGGTCAAGTGCAGGTGAGAAATTTCAAACCTAGGCAGACCATATCCCTCTGACATTTAAAGGATTACTGTGTTAGTAAAGATGCAATATATCAGTCCATACTTAACAATATTGTGATACTTAAAGGGTGCCTGGTTGACGGAAAAAGGTCAAACGTTCCCAGTGTAGACGTCCTGCGTGCAAATTCAGCCTACATGTTCATTTTAAATGTGTCAGTAGGTCCAGAGTTGAGAGTTCTTGACAAAGGTGGTTCTTGCATTTGTACATTTGAGACACATTGGTTTTCTCATTAATATAAGGCTGTCTTACCACTACATGAGTGTGCTCTGGTCATGAAGAGACAGATGATTTCTGTTTAAAAATATGGAGAGGGGTTTACCATTACAGTGAAGCTCTGACATGTTTTTTTGTGTGTATTCACACAGAATGATTCATCTTGAATTCGGTAGAGTGATTTTTGATGACTCGGAACACAGCAGCAGGGCATGTCTTGATGTGAGCTAGTGAATGGCCCCCAGACAGCAGTAGATAGGACTGCTAATTAGGAGGAAACGATATCAAATTAGTTTCGAGAGAGCTCAGCCCTGTGCAGACTCCTGAATGGCTTCACTACTTCACTGATTTTGAATTATAATGTAAATCTTTGAGAGAAAATGAAGGCCAACATTTTCTTTTTGTTAATCATGCCTGCAATACACATGAGGCTAAACAGTTTTCACCCTGAAAATTGTCTTATTGATCAACTGAACTGCAAAAGATCTTTAATGCCAGTTAAGGCTTTTAGCTGTAATGAAGGCAAGGCACAATGCAAGGCTGCTTACCGGCCTATTTTTGTCAACCTTCTCAGGCCCTTTCTGTCAGCAATGTGTCCGCCAGGATTTAAAAGGCTTAAAGCAATCCCAGGAGCACTCTGCTCTGGAACGTCTGAGAAACATGGCCTCAGGGTACGCCACACTTCCATAGTGAGCACACCCAAAACTTAATTATCATTGGTCTAAAAGCTATTTATTATTATTATTGTCATAATTTGTCAAGAATGTGTTAACAAATGCAGGAAAAACAACTGCCCAGTTGATTCCTGAGCTCACCTTTATAGTAGCAGTATTATTTGTTTATCTGCTTAACTATATATTCTCTCTATAGGCTCTATAATAGTCATCAGGCCCTCTAAATGGACCATGGAGGAAGTGGGTGTGGCTAAAGAAAGCAATGTGGTGAAACCTGCCTCCCGGCACCCCCTCTCCTCGTCAGGGAACCGAACCGAGAACCAAGAGCGCACAGAAGCGTATCCATCCAGCAGCAGCTGGGAGCAGACTTCCCCTGGCTCGTCCTCCCTGTGCCCTGATTTCTGGCTGTGTGCCCCTGCCTCACAGGCCTCTGCAGTATCGGCCCTGCAGTCCAAGGTGAAGGCCCTCCTGGAGCGCGATGCTGACCAGAAGCGCTCTTGTAAGAACCTTCACCAGAAGGACATACATGGGTTCCACACACTGGCACAGGCTCGAACAGGCACATGGAGCCCCGGCAGCAGTGATGAAGAGATAGAACCTCACTCCACGGTCTTTACCTTCACGTCTGCTGAAGGAGAGCATTGTGAGATGCTTCCAGATGAAGGTGAGCTCCATGGTGACACTTCAGTGACGCTGCTGGACCTTTCACGAGCACTTGGAGAAGATCTGGAGAACATCGAGGCTGATGACATATGCAACACCAAATTGGAGGTCTCCTCCGGCTGCGAGAAACCATGGGTTCAGCCCAAAGATTCTTGGAGCATGGCAAGGCCGAAGGCCCAGCTTCTGAATAGAAACATCTCTCAAGGGGGGGAGGGGCCTATGAGCAGGCTAATGCCCAGTGAGTGCGAGGAGCTACAGAGATCTGACAGTCTGGGTAGCCATCCCCAGAGCCATATGTCCACTGAGAGCAGCCCAGGGAGGGCTGCTGAGAGCAGACTCGGGCGAGCCGAGAGTGTGGAGAGCAGCAGCAGCAGCAGCGGCGGCTCCCTCTCGCTGGCCGAGAGGGTGGAGATGAACCGCAGAGTCCTCAGACAGATGCTTCAGAAAGCTCACAGCAAAGGCACAGAGGGACACCAGGGCCCTCTTTCAAACCAAAGGCTGCACAACACGTATAATAAAGGTACAGCTAACGCTCCGCTGGAAAGATATGAGAAAGATGTCTTAAGACATGTAAACATCTCTACAGTAGCCACTAAACGTAATCATTCCCTTCAGGCATATTGTCTTCCCTAACACTTGGCATGTAGGGTTACCTGCTCTATTTTCTTGATATCTTGTCTCATTTCAATTAGCCCCTCCTGTGATATTAGAGATTTGCCTTGTATTTTGAGAGGCATGTTTTGCTAAATCTCTGTGGTAATCTCCTTTATCCACCGTGATGTCAAGTATGACATTCTGGACTTATCTGATCTTAAATGGTAAATGCAGAAAGGTACGGGCCGCGTTTTCGTTTTCATTTCTCTTGAGGTGACACTGTGTTATTCTAATGTTTTTTTGTTTTTTTTTAATGTTCACATTATATGAAGCTTAAACTGGAGTCACTAAAGGAGGTACTTGGCAACTAAGATAACTAATATCTGGAGGCTGAGGCTGAGAATGAGACAGATTAGACAGATCTGAGATGAGACCGATGGAGACCTACTCAGGGGCCAAGCAGGCAGCAGCAGATGTTTTTCCTCCTTTCCTTAGAATGACAGATATATGTGCGGATGGGATAACTCTCTTAAACATTTGACAATGAGCCATTCTGTAGCTACAAGGGTTATTCAGCTCCCATAAAAACAGCAGAGGATCATTTATACACCTGTGTGTACCCATTAGAATATGTACATGTTACAGAAACTCATTAGAATGCCAACAAAGTCATGTTCTGGAGACTTTACTTGAGTCATTGGTCACTGTCAGGGCCATATAGTAGCAGAGCAGCGCTGGCGTTGCTTCAGCAAATTAAGGATACATTAAGAAGATTCAGTGTACGCAGGGTGGAAAAAACAACTACTGGTCAGTGTCTGTCATAGAAGGTTTCCATCTTATCAACCAAATTGGACTGGAATAATTTCCAACCCTGGTAGCATGGATATTTTAGAAATGCAAAACCAGGAAAATGATGTATTACACTGTTTCGACGTGTACTGAAGCAGACAGCGTGCATGATTTCACGTGTCCCCACAGGTGGGTTGAATGACACTGACTATGATTCTGGGATCCCTCTACATGATTGGAAACATCAGAGGTACTGATACTACACCCTGCGTACTCTAGCACCATTACACAACAACTCTCACTTAAAATCGGAATAATTGACATTGCATTTATTTTGATCTGGTAAAAACATGCCTAAATGTAAAGGTGAAAGATCACTTATCCATATTTGGCCAGAATGTTTAAATTGGTGCAGGCCTAACACGGGGATCCCAGAGAGAGGACAGAACAGTGAGTCCTAAACCTCTCAGTGCGGAGGGAACGCATTATGTGGGGGTGTAAACAGGGTTCGTGGGTTGGCAGAGGGAAACAGCAGATGCAAGAGCATGTAGAGCACCTAGAGGCTGATGCACCATTAATGATTAATAACTGAGACACACCAGACTGTTGTTTCAATTATTATAATTGAGTCTAATTCACTTTGATTGTATTGAATAGACATAATATTAAAAACAGGCTAAAATCGTAACAATAAAAATAGAGATATATCAGACACATTCATATTAGAAATGTTGTTTTTCTTTTAAATTATTTAAAAACTTATCCTGAGAGAAATTATTGTAAATAAAGATTATTCAAGTTTCATATCAGTCATAAAGGTACAAAGACAATCTCAGAGTAGGATCTAACTTGCATTTGAATTTACCTTTGTTTGGCTGACTATATTAGAACAGAACATGTCTCTAATGTAATCAAAAGCATTTTGCTCTATATCATAATCCAATTTACACATATAATCAGATGCCTCTCTCTTCCTCATTAACACTCACACAAACACTCAGTCACTCTCTCACACACACACACACAAACAGCACCGTCAGCCTAATTAGTGATGATGACTTGCTCCACTTAATCTTCCACTGTTTGAGCATGCATTGTGTGCTGGAGCTGATGTCTTTCTTTCTCTCTCTCTCTCTCTCTCTTTCTGTGTGTGTGTGTGTGTGTGTGTGTGTGTGTGTGTGTGTGTGTGTGCGCGTGTGTGTGTGTGAACCACAGGGCCTTTCCTTCAGCTACTGTGCTGCCGCTGAGTCCTCACCATCAGCAGTCGAAGCGTCTGCCAGAGCACGCTCGCATGAAGGGCCGCTCGCACCCTCTCAAAGCCGACCACACCATCCTACCCGTGCGGAGAGACACCCCGTGAGCCAAATTTCTCTCTCTCATCTCTCTCGCTCTCGCTTTCTCTCTCTGTCTCCAGCACGTTAGGATATGGAAGGGTGGGGGCTGGTGTTGTTGACTGAAGGGGCTTATCTTAAGCAGGCAGAGAACCCACTCCACAGGCCCTGCAGACAGCCCCCAACAAGGCCACGCTTTGTTGTGGCTCTTTGGAGCCCACGCTGTGCCTGCTTTGGGTCTGGTTGGTGAGTGTGGACTGCTGGGGGGTGCAGTGGCTCATGATGGGGGTGGCAGAGTGCACTTGTGTTCCCTCGTCAGCAGTTGCCCTCTGTCTCACGCAGGCCTGTGTGTGTCAGGCTGGTTTTACAACACTCCATCAGATCTGCTGAACACAGTGTTTTACTAAAGAATTGTTATATTCATTTTTTTTAATACACTTACTGCAGCAAATAGTCTAGCATGTTGGTTATGATGTCGCTAGCTCAACAGCAGATGGCCCAGTATTAGTGGATGTGCATAGACACTGCTTCATATCTTCACTGCTTTATCCGATCTTTTCCTTAGATCCACATTCATGTCTGTTTGACAGTACAGTTATATAAGCCAGTATAAATTACACAATCACAATTACAATTGCCATCTCTACATAGTAGTTGCTCACCCGAGGTTATAGTTACAACCACCGCATTTTCTCTCTCTCTCACTCTCTCTTTCACACTCTCATACACACACACACACATTGTGCTGTATCTATTCTGTATCTATAAAGGTTTATATATATATATATAAACCGTTATAGATACAGAATCCACAACAGATCAGAGTGAAACCCTAACAGAATTGTTTAACCAGTGTCTTTTCAGTTTCACCTCTTTCTTATGTTTAGGTGGACCACCTTTAAGACTGTAAATATAAAATGTAATATTATTGAACTTATTTTACTTATATTTATATTATTACTTATATTATTACATTGTATGAAGTATACTTATGCTAAGTGTGGTTTGGCACTTTGCCCTACAGTACTCCACACGGGGGTCAGGACCTTTCTGACCTTAACCTGTTCATGCTCTTGGTTCAGTTGTTCATTGGTGCATGTATTCATTAGTCTCAGGTTAGTCTCAGAGCTTCTGCACAGCATGTAGTACTCAGTAGATTCTAAATATGTAACTGCAGTTAGTTCTGTAATTGCTGCATGTACAATTCCAGATCCTCAGAATTGGGCAGCTGCCTGAATGGAAAAACCTTTCATGCGACAGTGTGCTGGAGTGTGAAGTCCAGCTGCACTGAGCGTGTGCTCTCTGCCTCTTATGGGTAAGAGGTATGTGGGGAATGCTGTGGCCTTACAGAGAGCAGTGGGAACGCTGGGAGGAATTCCACAGGCTTCCAGCTTAGAATCGGTGTCTATGGGCTGGAAGGCAGATCCTTGACCCCTTTGGCATGTGCATGTTTTTCTGCTTGTGTGTTTTGTCTGTGCGCCTTCCACGTGTAAGGAATGCAGGTTCCTAATGGCGTGTGTGTGTGTGTGTGTGTGTGTGTGTCTGTGCAGGGGGTTGCTGCCCCAGAGCGGGGCTTCCAAAGTGGGGAGGGCCGGTGTGGTGGCAGGGGCAGGCTCAGGTAACCTCAGTGACTCCTCCAGCAGCGACTCCACGTGCAGCGGCCGTCGCAGGCCTGGACACTCGCCTACACGTGTGCGCTTCCAGGACGAGTCGGAGAAAGACGCTGAGGTGCGCTACCAGGACCGCGTACGTCAGCGTCGGTGGGCTGCAGAGAGGGCGCAGGGCCCGCTGGGATCCAAACCCAGCCTGGCCGCCTACATCGACAGCCGGACCGGGGAGGCGGAGCCTACTGCTGAACACAAAAGTGGGAGGAGCCAGGAGGTTTCACGCAACGGTAACAGCCATTATGGAGCCCTGCTATGCAGCCACGTGGGCCAGCAGTGCGAGGCCTGTGGCAGCGTGCTGGATAAAGCAAGTCCTCTGCTTCCAAATTCCATTACTTTCCCTCTGGAATCAGCTAACGAGGAGGCGGAGGAAAAGCTGGTGCCATGCTGGCTGGCTGCGACCCTGCCCAGCCACCCGGTACGAATAGAACGGATCAGAGAGACGTACGTTGGCCCGTCAGACAGCCTTATCATGGACAGCGATGGTACGCGCTGCCGAACTGCAGTTACAAGAGACACTGCTGCCAGTACGAGGACGCTAGAGAGGTCGAAAAGAAGAGGCATGGAGGAGGAGAGCAGCCCCGAGACCATCAGCACCTCCCGTGACGGGCCTGGAGGTCTGGAGGCGCCGTGCAGCGGCAGCCCCGGCCAGCTAGAGACGGGTCTGCTCAACGGTACTGCCGCCCTGCCGCCCAACCCCTATGCCCCGGAGCCAGCAGGCAAGTCTCCGCTCGTTTCAAAAGCCCGTCTGGTTTCCACGATGCCCCCTGGAGGGGATCCGCTCCCCCAGCCAGTGCCCCCTCCTCTGCAGTCCAGGAAGTCTGCTCTGAAGCCTGCCACAGTGGACCGCTCCAGGGGCCACCGAGGGACCGGTCTCAGGCTTTCCCCACCCCACCGCCCTGCGCACCGAGAGCCTCCAGAAGCAGCGGGCGATGAAGGGTTCAGTCCTCAAGAGAGTCTGAGGGAAGGCAGCCAAGTGCTGATTAACCATTGCCCCACACAGAAGGGTTTTGCAGCGAGCAGCCAGTCTGGAGACACAGCTGTGCGTCCAGGTCGACCTGGGCCCAAACCTGCAGGTCAGTCTCAGTGAAGTGAAACTTTTAATGTAAATCAAATTTCTTGAAAATACAAGTTGCCCTGCAAAATACATTTGACTTGTTGAGAAGCTTAGGAATGAAGGAAGCATTTTCTGCCTTAAATTTACAGAATGCAGGAACCAAATTGTTCAGTTGAAATGTAGAAGTTACAATGTCAAAGAAAGTGCGTGGATCATATTACAGATATCCTCCTATTCATGCATCATTTATGGAGAAATGTGTGTGTGTGTGTGTGTGATATATATATATATATATATATATATATATATATATATATATATATATATATATATATATATATATATATATATATAACACAAAACATGTCACAAAAATGTACAATACAACTTTAATAAAGAACTCAGTTAAAGGACAGGTAAGATGGCTTATCTAGGAGTGTGTGTGTGTAAGAAGGCAGATATGGTGCATGTCTGTTTGCAGAACACTCCAAACTCAGCAGCTGTCAGCAGCTAATCCCACAGAGGCCTGGTCTACGCCCACTCAGTGAGGCTCTCAGCATGGCATTCATTCAGACCTGATCTCTCTCTCTCTCAGACTGAGCTTGCGTACACTTTGCTGTTTAATCAGAGAAGTCTTCTGCTGTGTGGCACTGATTTTAATGCATTAAATGAGGTATGTCATGCATGTCTTCTAAACTCTTCCAAAGGTTTGGAACAGGATCAAATCACAAGAGCCAGCCCTACTGAAACTGTCCATGGACACTTGACTGAAGGGGCGGTTCAAGGACCAATCAGACCAGAGCATGAAAAGGAAGACAGTCCAAGCCCCTCAGCGTGAGTCAGGGAGGGAAGGGGGGAGTGTCTTCTCCCACAAACGCAAGTTTTCTTTTTTCTAAAGCCCATGTTTTGCACATAATCCTTCTATTTTTTGGTTTGGAGCTGTAAAGGGACTTGGAGCTGTGAAGTCCTTTGCTGGGCTGCTGAAGCCAGCCACAGCCTGTTTTCATTTCTGGGGCACAATCCAATGTGCTGTGCTGTGCTGTGCTGTGCTGTGCTGTGCTGTGGCAGTTCTGGCAAAAAGTAGGTCAGAAAAGTGGTCAAAAGTAGTGCTCCATCAAATTCTCTTAAGAGTCAGTCCATCACAGCACTGCCCCCTTCTGATAAGACAGCATCACATACAAAACCAAAATGGAGTAATTTGGAGCTGAGCCAAAGTAGGGTTATACTAAATATTACGGTGTTACTATGGTTACAATGATGACTGAACATAATGTAAAATTAAGAATAAAAATAGGCTTGATAAACTTGACCAGCAATAAGATGAATAATCTTGTGCATGGATGAAATTTGCTCTGATAATGGGGGAAAAAGGGGGCTTACTGCTTATTTTCAAAGTCCTTCAGTCAGACTGCAAGTGTCATCTTTCTCTGGGCGTGTTCTCGCGCTGTGCTTGCAGGGATGGAGTCTCCGACGAAGGACAGAGGGACGTCAGGCCTCGGCTGTCCCTGCGACGCTTCTTCTCGGCCATAGGCCTGAGACCTGGTGCTGGCCCGCTCCGTAGGGGGCGCTCCAGCAGCGCGGAGCAGCTTGGTCCACCACCCGAGACCCCCGCGGCCTCTCCCGTGCGGCCCCGCACGGCGCAGGCCGAGCCCGGCCTGCTGCGGAAAACCCCTTCACTGCAGTCCCTGCGTCTGGTGCGTCCTCGTCTGCCCCCATGCAAGTCCAGGCACTCTGTGTTAAACAGCACAGAAATACGAGCAGCATGCAAAGAAATTACTGCAAGAAACTGAATAGCAAAATGTATAGCAAAAAAACCTTATTACACTGTAATATACTAGTGTTGATAACAGTGCATTGATATTTTGTTAAATAAAGACAACATATTACAGACCTTTTATAGTGTAGTTAATGTTATCATTACAGTGTAATAGTAGTGGTTTAATGTAAAGTTTTACCGAAGATTTGTAAGAATTGTATTATTTATACATGTTATTTTGAGTATTATTACATTTGCATATTATGGCAATTACCATCATGTTAATATTGCATCTTATAATAAAATAATTAATTTAAAAGCCCATTTGGGCATGGCAATGATATGGAGTCTGAGTTTTAGTATTTTGTACTATGGAGTTAGTGTTAAAAAAAAAAAGCCAGTTATGTTTATGTGCTTACTCACAAATGTAATTGTTCCATTTGTGAACACCAGGGGTCTCCCTTTCTCCAGTTGAAGAAATTCTCTTCAGTGCAGAATCTCCAGTCTCCCAAGAGGAAGCTGGACCGCTCTAGTGCGTACACACCAGGGGAAGAGCCTCGTAGTCCCGCTCCTTCTAGGTAAACACACCCTAAGAGAGTGTTTTGTACATACAGTACAGGCCCATCTGGCTCAGGCTATTTGAAATTTCATTACTTCAACTACCACGTTATGACACATTCAGATTCAGTCCTTGTCTACGATGCACTCTATGTATATCACCATGTTGCAATGTTATAAAGTGTGAAATGGTGTGTGCGTGTGTGTGTGTGTGTGTGTGTGTGTGTGTGTGTGTGTGTGTGTGTGTGTGTCTGTGTGTGTGTGTTCCAGCTAAGCATAAGCAGCTGGTTTGTTGGGCAAGAGGTGGCATACTTTCCTTTGACTGGGTCAGCAAGTATGTCTAGATGAGACAGAGAGAATAAAAATAGAAGTGTGTAGGGCTGCCAAAGAATGAAATGGAATTGAGCTGATCATCAGGCTCCATGTATCAGCTTCAAGGTCTGTGTGTGTTGTGAAACGGTACACTAGAGAAAATGTGAATGCATTTGTGATGTTCACACTGCTTGAAAATGTTCTCTGCGTGTGTGTTTGTCACTGCTACTGAAGCGTGTGATTGGATAGCTGTGCAAATGCTGAGGGGGTGTGTGACTGTGTGGGTGTGTGTGTGTGGGCGGGTCTGTGACTGTGTGTGGGTGTGTGTGTGTGGGCGGGTGTGTGGGTGTGTGTGTGTGGGCGGGTGTGTGTGGGCGGGTCTGTGACTGTGTGTGGGTGTGTGTGTGTGGGCGGGTGTGTGATTGGGTGTGTGTGTGTGTGGGCGGGTGTGTGGGTGTATGTGTGTGGGCGGGTGTGTGGGTGGGTGTGTGTGTGTGGGCGGGTGTGTGGGTGGGTGTGTGTGTGTGGGCGGGTGTGTGACTGGGTGTGTGTGTGTGGGCGGGTGTGTGGGTGTGTGTGTGTGGGCGGGTGTGTGGGTGTGTGTGTGTGGGCGGGTGTGTGGGTGTGTGTGTGTGGGCGGGTCTGTGGGTGTGTGTGTGTGGGCGGGTCTGTGACTGTGTGGGTGGGTCTGTGACTGTGTGTGGGTGGGTCTGTGACTGTGTTGGTGTGGGCGGGTCTGTGACTGGGTGTGGGTGTGGGCGGGTCTGTGACTGGGTGTGGGAGTGTGTGTGGGCGGGTCTGTGTGTGGGTGTGTGTGGGCGGGTCTGTGACTGGGTGTGGGCGTGTGTGTGGGCGGGTCTGTGACTGGGTGTGGGTATGGGCGGGTCTGTGACTGTGTGGGTGTGGGCGGGTCTGTGACTGTGTGTGGGTGTGGGGGTGTGTGTGTGTGGGCGGGTCTGTGACTGGGTGTGGGCGTGTGTGTGTGGGCAGGTGTGTGTGGGTATGTGTGTGACTGTGTGGGCGTGTGTGTGAGCGGGTCTGTTGGTGTGTGTGTGAGCAGGTCTGTGACTGTGTGTGGGCGGGAGGGAGAGAGAGAGGGAGGGAGAGAGAGAGAGAGAGAGAGAGAGAGAGAGAGGAATGGAAGGACACCTGAGCAGGTGTTAAGTTGCCCCAGCACTGTTTTTAGACATATTCTTTGGACATACTCTGTTCTCCTATAAGTTAAGATATTGTTCCTGCATGTCTTCTGTGTTTAAACACTGAAAGAAGAAACACATTGATTAGGCTTAAAATACCCTTCTAGAGCACCATCCCCTTTTTTTGGCCATTATAATGTGGTTTATAGAACTTGGTAACAGAGATTTGGTCTTGAAAATATCACTTACATTTATTGCATTTACCTCACTATATGATTTATAGATTATTCAGATGTGATTCTCACACAATCACATCTGAGTTGGTGGTCTAAGTAACGCATGGAGATATGTGCAGGGGACTGCTGCGTTCCCTGAGCGTGGAGGATGTGGGCTGTCCCAGTGCCCTGCGTGCCGTGGGGAGAGTAGCCCAGGTCTTCCCAGATGGCACGCTGCTGCTGGAGCTCTCCCGGCCTCCCACTGGAACCTTCGGCTTCCTCATCTCCCGCGGGAAAGGCAGGCTGGACTCGGGTGAGAAACACGGCCCTCTCAGAACACTGGCAGTGAAGGAGCGTGGATGTCTGTGTTTAAAGCACAGTAAAAAGTGAAAACAAAGTGTCAACACAATATAATGCAATATAATTCAACATTTCTAATTTCTTAATTTATTACAGTCTATAGTACATTTAATTAGGGGTCAATATTCCGTCAAAGCCAGAGCTCCATTTTACATTGATGCGTTCGTCCTAATTATGCCAGTGTTAACCTAAGTATGGCTAAGCCTCAGACTCTGAGTGACAGCAGGAGTCCTCGGACTCTGTGCGCTCCTGTTGGCTGTGTAGGCGTGTACGTGGAGGAGATGGGAGACAGCAGCACACAGAAGCTGTACGCAGGGCTGCTGGGAGTGGGCGATGAGATTGTGGAGGTGAGCGGCCAGAAGGTGGCAGGCCTGAGCCTGGATACGGTGACACGTCTGATGACCCAGAGCGGCACGTCCTCGCTCCGTGTGCTCCGCCAGCGCCCGCCCACCCCCCCCCGCTGAGGGTTACGGCCCGAGCGGCAAAGGCCGGGGGTGAGCGACTCCTTGCCCTGCTGGTCTGGACCTGTTTACGCTGATGTTCAGAGTGGGTTCCCCCTTCTTCCTGCACTGTCAGAAACTTCTCCGTTTCTGTACAAGTCCACGGAACTGACTCCTTCAGTGATTTCCCCACCTGATTTCCCTTTCTGCCTCTTCTGTTGTCCGTTGTAGATTTGCTTTTAGTTTTGTTTTTGTTCTATTCACAGAGCTCCAGCCTGTTCTCTGCTCTGCTCCAGTACCAACACCAACGAGGTGGTCTAGTCTGCCAGCTCTCCGCTTACCTGGATCAAGTGTGTTTGTTGCTTTGCTGGGTTTGTCTTTTTTCATGGGGTCACAGCCTTGGTACCCAATCTCTACAGGACCAGTATGTGCATAAATTTGTAAGTTATGAGTGTAGTAGAGTGCCTCACTCAGGCTAGCTTTAACTCATTGTTCCATGTTGGTGGTAGACTTTGCAACACCCCAGGCAGGATTAGCTCAGTGTGGACCAGGGTGTAGAATCCACCCAGCTGCTACATTTTGGTGCACTTTTTTTTTTTTTTTTTTAACCGTTGTTGATTTCTGCTGTTTTGGTACTAAAAATGAATTTGCTATGATTGTGTGGCTGATTGTGTTGCTTTAGTCAAGTCAAATTTATTTATACAGCACTTTTTACAACAGCTGTTGTCACAAAGCAGCTTTACAAATGTCAAAGTCCAAGCTCCCAGTGAGCAAGACAAGTGTGACAGTGGCGAGGGAAAACTCCCTAGATGAGTCAAAAAGAGAACTGCTATTTATACAGAAACCAATCAGATGGCAGTGGCTTTCGGTTACAAGTCTAATAGAGTGTGATTAAACTTGCTGTCATATTTCTGTCCAGCTAGTGGCCTTTTCACAGGCTTGACTTCTTAACGTGGGGAATCTGGTGTTGGAGACTTGATGAAGCATCCCAGGATGGAGAGGAGTGGGGGAGGACTACACGATCAATACTCCCTCTGCCTCCCCCTACTGAATAGACAATGAGGGAGCCCATTCTGACCCCTTATACAAATCAGTATTGCCCACCAAGGTGTATTCCAGTTGTAAAATGTATAGGTGTAGGTATCAGTATTGCTGTGCCATATTTATTGGTTACAGTGGGATAGAGAGTCATGGATGAGACTTTTTCAGGTTTACTTGATGTATGGTACCATGCGTTTCACAGCGCATCACGGGAGTTTTTATTTCCCCCCCCCCATCATTTTGGTCATAAACCACACAGATGAGATGTCTTGCAGTACTGGAGAACTTCACTCAGTTATATTTGTCAAATCTAGAGAGATGGAGCATCGTAGTTAGGCTTTATGCAGTGTGTGCGCACGCGTGCATGTTCCCAGACCCTGCATTGCAATGCTAATGAGCCAAGCTGTCTGAGGAGTATCCCCTCCACCCCTGCTTTCCCATGGGGCAGTGGGGCTCAGCTGTCCT
Source organism: Electrophorus electricus (assembly GCF_041902795.1). Classification (NCBI taxonomy): domain Eukaryota; kingdom Metazoa; phylum Chordata; class Actinopteri; order Gymnotiformes; family Gymnotidae; genus Electrophorus; species Electrophorus electricus. Next base: position 12,652,354 of record NC_137522.1, on the reverse strand, counting down.
CTCCACTTACCCCAGGGTAAAGGAGCGGAGGGGAGAACCTGCATTCTGCACCTGCTACCCACCCATAAACACACACCCACACCATAATTAGCAACCCTCAAGCTATGTAAAATGACTTGTTCTCATCCGGTTTCAAATGTTGCCACAATTGTGCCAAATTTCGTGGTTGTCTGACAAAGCTGCTGCTGGATAAATGAGATTTTTTGAAAAAGGCCATTAAAACATAAATCACCTTAGAATCAGTCACAGTCACTTAGTATAAAAAAAATCCCTAAGAATTTAAAATAACACTTTGTAATACTGGCATTAATATAATATTACAATACAGTAATAGCCCTCGACTGACAAACACATTTTGTGAGTTCATAATGGCGGGTCTGATGTGGAGTCTACTGTGCAGGGGCGGTCCAAGTGTAGTGTGACTCATTACTGGGCACTACGCTGCCGGCTGGGGGGCCCTGTACAACGAGCATGGCTCACAGCCCCTACGGCAGCTCGTCACCAGTCTTCCATACGATTCAGTGGCACACTGGAGCAGCTCAAACAGCCAGTCATTGTCTCTTGCAGGAGTCAATGTGCAGCCAAAGCCAAAGCCAGGTTTTACTGAATCACATGACAGTACCACTGTACTGTTTTAGCACTAACCACCTAATGGCCTTTAAAAGGAACCGCACTCAGATTTCATAGTAGTTTGGGCAGTAGCCCTGGGCCAAGCCTACCGGCCTGCATTTATACCGCCTTTTTAAATTTTTCATTTCACCTTTGTGTTCATACCCTGAATGTCAAATAGGTCAGCAGTAACAAACATAGACGGATGTCTGGCATGCCACAGTTCCATTAGGTAACAAGTCCTGGCAAATCTACAACTCCAGAACCAAGCATACCCCCATCTACTGACTACACTCAAAGCAAACACAAAACACACCAACACCAAGGATATTTAGCAGACACCCGCGTTTAATAGATTCAAAGGAACTCCATGTCATAATGGACACACAGGATCATGGAACAGAATTTCACAAAGGCCTTTTGAGGAGGGAAAGAGGGTATTCGTTCTTTCTCTCAAAGGTGAACAAGTACATTAAACCAACACACAGAAATGACAAACTGTAAGGAATCACCAAAGCCCATTTGTTACCAGTTTCTGTCTGCTCAGTCCCAGGCTCCTCCCCCTCACCAGGGACTCAACTGTGCAATTAAGACTGTTTTACTTCAGAGCTGTTCTGTATATTATAATATTGCACGACAAAATGATACTCGGGCTTCACACTAAACCTTCTGCAGTAAAAAGTAGGATAAACAATTTTGTTTGGGACCACACAACCAAATGTGTTGTACTCCTAATACTCTCTAAAACATTGTGGTCCTGTCCCTAGATCATGGTCAAATAATACAACTGCATAATAATAATAATAATAATAATAATTATTATTATTATTATTATTAACAGTTTGAAAACACACAAGGAAGAACATGATAAAAGTATTGTGCTACTGTTTAAGGCTTGACAAAATAAATATGAAAGGGCATTTCTCATACCTTTGTGGTTATTTAAGAATACTGCATCTAACAAATACTAGCAGAACTAAATGCACCTCCATAACAGAGATGTCACATCCCATAAGATTACTGAATCTGTGTAACATTCAGTGAATGCTCCTATAAAACGTCTGCTTCAGGTTTTCAAGGCTTTCAAGTCAAAATCAGACTGAATTTGCACTTACTATATGTCATGCTAAGGCACTATCTAGTTTTCTATCCTTCACAGCAGTTTTTCATACTTTAATATACTGTCCAATAAACCAGAATCCTTCTAATAAATAAAATTTAAAGTTGTTAATAATCTGCTCAGGCCATCGGAGACTATTCACATGTCATCTTAAAGGAGTTGCAAGCAGCATTTCCCCATTTTTACATGACTGTCAAAATACCACAGCATTTGATTGGCTTGCGGCCAATCAAATGGCTAGTCGCAGGAAACGGGAAAACACCTTCAAACTTTGAGGAAACGCTGGGTACTGAAAGACCACAAATTCACAAATAAAGCCTAAAGCAGCATCTTATCCAGTTCTTTTGGATACACCTCAAATTCAGACTTATTGTTTGTAATAAGACCTTCTACTTACTGCTCCTTGAAAGCAATATCCATAGGTTTTCTACCAAAAAAAAAAAAAAAGGAAACACTAAGACAAATTACTTTTAATTAATATTACAACATGACAGTTTGTTGTGTGGCAGGCAGGGCTCTGGACAAGATGTCAGTTCACGACTCAAGTGAAGAGTATGGCTTGCTTAATTCTAGCTCTGAAATTCTAACTTCAGAAAAACTATGAAGAAATATGTTAATGGTTCCTCCCAGCATTTTACTCTGAATCCAGCTGGTAGTGCAAGTACCTGAGGTTATGATTTTGCTGATCTTGAGTTGGATTTTGTACACAAATGGGCTTTTATTTTTATGGCTGAAGTAGTTAGAAAGTGCATTTTTGCACCAAACCTCATCTAAAAAATAATAAATAAATCTGCGTAGGAAGTGGGGTGAAACAGATTGAGAAGGAGCTTTTGTTGACAACCGCTGCAGTATTGCGCAAGACACCTGTATGCACAACAAGCCCTAAAAAACAAAAACCCAACAACAAAAAATAAACCTTGAAATCAAGGGGACGACTTCTTAGTGGTAAACTTTGTTTGCAACAAACATGAAACATGATGATTTCATGAGGGACAATCCCTCCAGTGCTAAAAGAAAAACAATTTCAATATTCTGTTCAGACTACAAAAGAATAACTCCTACACTGATCTAAAATGCTTAAAGTATTTTCAAGAAGCAATTGCTAGAACCAAGTAGGGAAACTTGGAATTGGACAATTTTACTCCCACGCTGTTCCACTGCTACAACTAAGGTGGTTTTAAACTGAACTTTAGCCCAACCTGCTTCGTAGGAGCACATCTACACCATATACAAGGCTGACTAGTGGGAAAAGCGCTAGTAGTGTATGCGGACAGAAGCCAACACCACAGGGTGGAGATAAACTCCTTGCAGTAGAGGTTCTGGCAAATAAGGTTATGTTTTGGTGCAGTAGGAGGCCCACTTCCCTCTAAGACCCCTTATACAGAATCCTCCGCTAATCTTACAAGTTCATAATGATAACAGACCTAAACTAACATTCTCAAAATAACACCATTAGAAGGATTTCCTTCTGAAGCAGCTCTTAACCTAGCCTGAACTTAATGAGGATTCAGTAGGACCATTTCTCTCCAGAGAAACAGTTAGATCACTAGTGTTTGCCAATGAACATTTCTCTACATAACTGATTATCAGGAACACATCTGAAAATTACATCAGGAGAAGAAAACAAAGAGCATAATATAACAAGTGGTTAACTTAATGTTAGTGCCATTAATGAAATACCCGCTTAGAAGAGAGATTGGATTCCAAATCATGAAACTCCAGTGTTTAGTATGGTTTTAACTTCATTAGTTAGTACTGAGTACCAAGAGTAACCATTAGAACATACTGTTAATAAAAAGAGTAAGTCAACAATAATAGGAATTAAATGATTAAATTATTAGCTCTAGAATGTTTGTGGGAAAAAAAAAACCAAAAAAACAAAAACACTTATTAACTTCAATTTATAACCATCTAACATTAATAACACGAACAATTTTAAAAGGTAAATGCAGCAAAAATGTTTTACCCTGCAGCACGACACTAAATTTCAAAGCCCTAACTCGACTCCCTTTCCTGCTGGAAAAACACACTTACAGAAAAAGTAAGTGATGCAAGCCACCATACTACAAGTCTCTTGGGCTTTGCCAACACACACACGCACACACACACAAACAAGACAGATATTTACAGATAAGCAAGCAGAAGACCCACACCACTGGCATTCTGGGATTGCCTATACAGTTGCAAAAGAAGCGCAGTACTCAGCAGCTGACAGTGTGAGGGAGTAGGGACTGGAGTGGACGGTGGCTTCCTTTCCCCAAAGCACCTTTGTTTTTGTCAGACCTTCTGGGAAAGCGAGGAAAGCTGTAGTGGATGAATACCGAGTGCCATTTACAGCACAATGAGGAGGATGATCACAACAAACAGAATGGCCAGCAAAACACCAATCGCACACCACTGCCGCCGGTCTGTGGAAGTAAAAAATTGAGAAAATTAGATGGAAATGCAGGTGCATGTTGCATTTCTGACTGCTCCTCTAAGACTTGAGATTATGTACTCCATTTTCTGAGTCTTTTAATTATTGTCATAATGACAAACATTGTCATGTTCTCTCGATATCTTTATTTACTTTGGATATTACTAAGCTTTAACAATTTTTTTTCACCATTTCAGACATTGAACCAAGAGCTTCCTCAGAGTCCCTGAGGCCAGACATCCTGTGCTCATCACCTGATGCCTTATAAGGGCTGCAGTCATAACCCCAGGCTTCCCTTCCCCTGCAGTCTGTAACTCCAGGAAACATGGGGTGGATCTGAACAGGACGTGCATTCATGGCTGAATTTCCTCTTAAATATGTTCCATCAGTGCATCCAGTCATATCAGTGCACTAAATCAAAGTGTGTCTAAAGGAGAATCCAGTTTCCTGCTTTTAAGTTTAATGGTGCTCTTTTAATCACTGTAACTACAGGAGGATATGCTAAACAAAGAAACAAAGTGCCTATCCAGAACTTGTGTTACTCACCACTGGTCATGTGGGAGACTTTAGCCAACTTCTTCATCACATTATCCAGTTTGGACTGGGTATTATCCATCTCATGAGCAAAGTCATCAAGCATTCTGCAGTCAGTGACAGATAGGGTTAGTGTACGTTTTACATGTTTGGTTACATTGCAAGATCTATGAAATGATCAGCAAGGTTTACAATGGAGAAACCAAGAGACACCATCGAGCCATCAGAATTAAGGATTTGGCATTTTAATACTAATGGACTTTGCACTGATGACATATCTGTTTGAATTGCCAGTTGTTGCTACAGCAGCAGTGTAGGAAAGAAGAAAAAGAACTGATCTACACACCACAGGTCCAAAACAAGCAAAACAAAACATGCTTTGTGAATTGCTTACACTGCCTGTTCATCGAGCTCCTGTCCAATCCTTTGAGACATGTTCTTCAACACACCAATGGTCCCAGACACCAGCTCCAACTGCTCATCCTGCTGATCTGCTATGACCTACCACACAATATACATAACCACACAAACATCACTTAATAACCAACCCAGCAGCACTATGGCGCAAACAGTCAGGAGTGAATTACTGTGGAGCAAGATGGTAATTAAATGCTGCATTGTTGTTTGTTTACATGCTACGGTCTAGCTCATGTTCCTTGAATATGTATTTTCACCAAAGAAAAAGATCCAGCATACAGAAAGTAGACAACCAAGGTAGGAGTGCACTGTGCCATCATGTCTAGAAGGTGTACTTTCTACCTGCTGCTGGGTCTGCTGCTCTTCAATAAACTGGGAGTTGGCTGTCTGCAACTCTTGATCCAAACGGGTGTACTTATCTCCTCCCGGCTGCCAGATTGGGCCACGGGACCCTCCATCCGCTAACAGAGCCTGACACAGACACCAGATAGCATACTTCACCAAATAACATACTATTCAAATGCAATAACAGTAATGTAAAATTTTATTAAAATAAGGATATTAAAAATTGGTACAATACAGCTTCATCGAGGAAATTATGCTCAACACAATCAGTATGAATATACATCAAAACTATTTAGATATAATGTATCATATTAATTTTTAATTAACATTAACTTCAGCTCATTTAAATACGTAATCACAAACCTGTCTGTTTTTCTTGTCTGACAAGGCCAAAGCCATTGGACTAGTCATGTGGTCTTTCATTTCCTGAAAAATGTAGACACCCCTTACCTGGGTTGCACATCCTAATTCCCACAAACGGTATACGTTTTACTAGTATGGAAGAGTAATCAAAGAAAGCGGACAATCGATATTACGGTTAACTCACCTTCACCGCCTGCCTTGTGCTGGTGATGAAGGCTTTACGTTTGGTCAACTCCACAGCATCAAGATTAAACTTCCTTGGATTCGCTTCAACAATACTTGAAATTACTGTTAAAGTGTTAACACTGTAACCAGCATTTTAAATAATGACTTTTCTATTATTAGAAGTAACATTCAAAAGCACTGCGAGGATATTAATGGTCTCGTCCAAGTCTTCCAGGTCCCACTCAATAGACCTCAAGCTGTTCCTCAACTCATTGGTGGTCCAGTCAATCTCCTCCTTGGTGGCGCCGCCAGGGTCCTGTTGTAGCTCACTCCATCTCTGGTGCAGACCTTGCGCTGTGTTGACAGCCTTCTGGACCTCTCTAAGCACCGTAAAGTATTAAGGTTTTAAAAACGGGAAAAGACAATAGTAAATTGCTTACGTGAGTGTTTTTGTTTTTTCCGCCAAACGTGGCTAAATACACTGTGCCTCTGAACTGACGTTCTGGTCCGAAACTACTGATAGAAGAGATGTCCTTTTGCACAACATTTCCTCCACTTATGCATAAATAACAATAAATGATGTAGCCAAACCGCTGTGAAAGTAACAAGAGTACACATATGCAATGCGCTAACATATAGCCAGCTATCGACTAATCAAATACGGCCCAAACTTCATTTCAAGGAAATTAGCTAGCTACACGACAAGAGCCTACATTACAGCGCTAGCCATGCCACCTAACATTATTGCTAATTATGATTAAAAGACAACATAGATAAAGCTTTTGGTATTCCAAAAAGTTTAAGTATATTATAGAAGGCGGAGGAAAGCGCCTGATACCAGTAGATAGTTAACTAGCTAGCGAACTAAGGTAACAAGAAGCAGTCAGTGAGCTAGCTGGCTAGGGTAGCTAGATGCAGTGTCAAGGCCAACTACCAATTAGAAAATATGCATTTACGGCCCGACATTGAACAATGACCGACATTACGACCGGATTTACAAGATTAGCCAATACATTAGATAATAATATAGACAGCCTATTGTTCAGGCCATGGAAAAGTTGCGGTTTGACGCAAATTTAGCTAAGATAGCTAGCTAGCTAGCCAACTACTTATAAAATTACTTACCCTTTGACTACGAAAAATGGATCTTCCATCGACATTATTCTGATAACATAAAATGACTTTCATGCGAAAAAGACATACTACAAAATCCGGTTGCTATGACCGCGTTCCCCTTCAATATCAAGAAAGAACGAAGGATTGTGTATCTTGTTTACATGTGGGACGAGACTTCCATCGCCTTAGACGCCATTACTGGACATTCAATCCGGGTCGGAGGTCATTTGAGAAACGCCACGATAATCCCAAGCAAGAACCCTCATATTACCCCAATGAAATCATTCAGTAAAACAACATTTTCACAAAGACATTGACATTTGACTTGAATGTCAAAGAATAACTCCATTCATAATCAAAAAAGGTCAAGAAATTCACTGTCACGAACTCAATCCTATGTATTGACAAGAATACATAACATTCTTTAAATATTCATAACTCACTACGACAACAGAGTAACGTAGAGTCCTATATACGTCAAAGTAATTAAACCAGAAAAATGTAAAAACCATCACATTTTTTGCTTAGGCGTACATTAGCGGCTTGCCCAATTTGCTTAAAATAAATGAAATAGCGTGGCAGTTTAAATTGAAATATACATAAACTAAGATAAATGATGTTAAAAAAAAACAACAACACTGTAATCTAAAATATACATAACGTTTGCCAATTGTGATGCATCGCACATCATGGCAGGAGACTGCGCCGAGTCGTGGTTGAAGAACATCCCGCCTCACGGCGTTACTATGAATGATACCTACCGTTTATGATGCAGTATTGACAATATTAGGAAGCATGCACAAAAGGTATAAATGCCTGCGGAAACCTCGCAAACACAGTGCACAGTGTTCAAAGTGCAGGGGATTGGCCGTGAATTACAACGTTCAGTGTAAGTACTGATGATGATGGCGATGATGATGGCGATGATGATGGTCACAGAGGCGGAATTTCTGGCTCTATTTCTGACCAGCACGTAAATGCACTACGCTTTTAAAAGCCTAACACGTCATGCCCTGCTCCCCGCTGGATTTGTTTATGGCCCATATCTAATTCATGCGTGGCTCTTTCTCGGGGGGAAAAAAAACGATTACAAAATCAAATAATTTGACAACTGTTTTTCTATAGACGTATTCAAACGCTAGTCTTCGCTGGGCAGTGGCACACTTGGCTAACAGTTTCTTGAAACAAAACACCGCCTCCCCTCCCCCTCCTAACGGCTCCATTCACATGTGCCCAGACACCGCAAAGGCTCTGCACAATAGCGTCATGTGACAGGACCGTAGGCGCCGCAAACATTACATCAGTGCAGGAAGTTAGTTCAAAAATAAGGGGGAAACGAGCATTTTATTTCCTCCTGCCTTAAATCAATATGCGTTTAACCTAGAATAACAAACTTCTTTCACCAGCGTACGAATACATTAATATTTTACTGTCGTTTTGGTAAAAGTCTTATTATCTCAACGCGTTTGTTTTAGTCGCTATCCGGGAGTAAATAGTCTGAGAATAACCACCGCATTAACAGGTACATGATGGATAAAAAAAAAAAAATGTTATTAGTTTTTAGTAATCTTTTCAGTTGTAGAATTCCTTTCAGTTCACCCCTAAAAACATTTTGGTCTCTTTAAATATTTCTCCCACGTTAGTATTTAAATATGAGTAATGTCCATAGTGTTTGTCAATTGGTCCTTATAGATTTGGCGGGGCGTTATTCCAACCCGTAGAGGCATGTGATTGGCTAGCGTAGTTATTACGTATGCGTATAAATGCAAGCTAAAAATAGAAACTCTCTCATTCCTCTCTAGGCTGCTATCGGCAGAGTGGTGTTACGGAAGTTAATGCAACTAATAACACCCAAGAACCTCCCCAAAAATTAATATTAAGTTTTATGAATGATCGGGATGCGGCCTTCGCTTTTATTTAATGTCAGTGATTTCTGAAATAAACAGCTGTATCCCTACAACCCCCCTAGCAGAGGAACCAGAAGGCTTTTTAATTTTACATTTTTCTTTTTTCTGTGGTACATGTGATTTCTACCGGTGGGAAATTTTCCATAACTTTTTGGAGGCCAACAATTAAGTGAGAGTCTTCGTTTGGACGAGGACGAACTTGGTAAACCGAGGCGCTCTGAGCTAAACTTTGAGACTAATCGAATTGCATTTTTGGGGGTCTTTGTGGATCGATTCAACTATGGAATACAAGGTGGAAGCCCATCGGATAATGAGCATTTCCTTAGGGAAAATTTACAATTCCCGAGTTCAACGAGGAGGCATCAAGCTGCACAAGAACCTGCTCGTCTCTCTCGTACTCCGAAGTGCACGACAGGTTTATCTGAGTGACTACTACGCTGGGGTCTGCCTGAACGCGCAACACATCGAAGCTAAGGAGTGGGAGTTGATGGACGCCGACCGAGAGAAGCTGATCCCCGCGTCTGAGGCGGCGCAGCCATCGTCGGCCGACTGCGGGGTTTCCGAGGCGGCGCAGCCCGGGCAGACCCGCACAACCGGAGGCGCGCAACTATGTCTTAAGAGACATGTGGGAGCGGAGGATGGCCGCGCTTCAAGGTTACAAGAAAAAGACGGCGATTCATTGGACCCTAGTGATGTTGCTGTAACATCACCAGTATCGCCTGCGATTAGTGAAACTCAGTGCGGCTCCTCGGACTGTGAAACGGATGCAGATGCTGCTGTAACAGAAGGGGATTCACGCCAGCCACCAAAAGATCACGCTTGTTCACACAGGAAGCGGAGCGCTGAGGAGACTGGGGTCAGTGAAACTCCCGTGAAACGGACAAAAGTAACGCCGAACGCCATCGTTGCTAATAACGAAATCGAGGAAGGCGAGGAAATGGATACAAGCAATGTGTCCAATCTCATTACGATTTTTGGTTCTGGTTTTTCGGGCCTGCTAAGCAAAGACAGCGCGAAATCGGAGTCGGAAACGGACGACAGCGACTCGGGGTCAGGGCAAATATGCTGTGAGCAGATGCTGAAGAACCTAAACCCGTGGACCACGGCCATCGTTGCTTTTTAATGTCCGCGCCGTGTGTGGTTTATTTTTGTTTGTTTTTTTAAACTGTAAAAAGTTATAACGTTCACACACGGCGGTTCATGCCGCAGGTCTTGTACGGGTTCCCCTGTGACACGTGGGGAGGCGTGGGCGGACTGTGCAGCATGGACTTCCCCACGCGTGGCGCTCCCACGTCCAGACTCAGCATGGGCTGTTCGGCTTCTGAACACGAAAGAATGTGAATGTGCTGGTACTACTACATAAATTACCATGTCCAAGAAGTGAACTTAAATGGAACAGCTATACAGTGCATTGAGGTTGACTTGAATTTAACCAGCAATCTGAATCATTAGTAATTGTTGGTGTGAAGTTATGCTAATGACATCTGTACAAAGTTAAATGTTGTTACATTGATGTAGGATATACTGACTACAACAACCAAGAATCTCCAGGGCTAAGGCCACTGGATTTCCCATGTCTTTGTTTTATAAAGACTTGTATATTTTGTAACCTTGTTCTTGTACATATTGTTTCCAATGTTATGTATTTTAGTATTTACTATGACATTTACGTGATCATCACGTATTAAAACTTTGGAATGATTTGATTTTTTTGATCTTTTTCAAGTCCCCTGGTTTTCAGTAACACATCAGATAAATGCACCACTTTTGCATCTACATTAAAGTCCAATATTGCTGAGGAAACTAGTCCTACTTGAGTATTGCTTAAGTTTCAATACTTGTGTAACTTGTTTGCTTTATGACTGTCAGATGATGACTCACCAGGCAAAGGCAAGTGTATTTTCCACCCTATCTCTCTTTTGAACAAGTTTTGGATTTAAAACTGAAAGTCCAGTCATTAAATCTAAATTGTCAAAAAAAAAACAGGACAACAGCAGTGCTAAAAAATAAGAATGCTTTGTTCTCTGATGCTCTTATGCTGAAATGCTCTCTGTGAGTGGACAGCTTTTTTTTAACTGCTTATTGTAAACTGAGCCACCTTTTTAAGCATGTGTGGTATGCAGGGTTTAGTTTCAGTCCACACAGAGTCCCATCTTAACTTGACTGTTTAACATGAGCTAAAACTTTCAGAAGGTAAAGGATTTTCATATCAAGTTCTCCAAGTGTCAAGATTCTTTTTTTTATAGAAGGGTTCCCCCCCCCCCTTAGCTGTGTTCCTGTAATAGTAACAGTTACTGATGAAATGGAAGCTTCTGCTTCAAAAATATACACAGGACCATATTGTTCTGGATTGTTTGAGGTGACCTCGGGAAAGGCAGCTATTTGCTCATCTATTCCAGAACAAAATTGCAAGCTCAACAACCATTTCCCTATGATAACTTTGCCTAAACTTGGCACATACGTGAGCTGAATCTGTCAGGCCGGGCCTCATGTCTTGTACGACCACATTCTTTCACATGAATGTGGGTGGCTATTGATAGAGCGGCTCCCTGGAGAAAAATGCCGGAATGATGTGCAAGCTGCTGTGGTCCTTGTCCCATGGAATGTGGGTCAGTCCCCCCCCCCTGTTGGCTAACCACCACCCACCACTGCAGTTTCAGAGGTGACGTCATGCGTCAGCGACTGTAATATTTGCATGGGAACTTGTAAGCTACTCTGACATGTCAGGGCTGTAATTCATGACTAATCGTGATGTGGCCACAGTGGGTTGCCTTTCTCTCAATGCTGTGCTCTGGAATGAGCGAGGGGCAGGTACGTGTGAGTACACGCCTGCGTTAGGCTAAACATATACAGCCGTTGGTCTTACCTGGTTCTTCGCCAGACTTTCTCTCTGGCTCCTGCACCCCTTCTCATGCATTCTTCATTCCTGGAAGGAAGAGAGAAAAAAGTGTGATTGCGAAAGCGTTTCCTGCCGCTCTCTACGGCAGGAGCACATGTGGGTCTGGAATGTTGGGTCAGAGAGGAGGAATGTTCATCTGATTTAAACCACACTTACAACTATTCTTGCAATGCCTTCAAAGGCTTAAAAACAAACTAAATTGTGTTGTACAAAATTCCCTTGAACCTAAATGGTACTCTATAATAAAATATTTACTAGCAGATTAAGACAAGAACTGTAGAATGCACTGGTCTATTTTTGGCACTATGAATGATTTATTACAAGCTAAGAGCTCCGGTGTGTCTTTTTTATGTGGTCACTGCTGCCCTCCTTCCGCAGGAGGAGCTGGGAGCAGTCCAAAGAAAACATTCGCGTGGAAACATGTCGAGACAAGATTTGCTCTAAAGGAGCCTTTGTTCGGAGAAAAAGCAAAGTAAAGAAACATCTCTGCTCCTCTCCACTTATTCAACAAGATGGATATCTTCATGCCAGAATCTCAGTTGCAGTGACCTATTGAGCAGTTAATCATTTATCTCATCAATCAGTTAACCCTGTGTAGTTGAATGAAACGGTTATGCAAGAGGCACAGAATCATCGTGATTCGTCTGGCCATCTCCCTCGTATTTATTGCAGTACACAAAGCACTGTGCCGAGTTGGAGGAGGAACGGCCAGTGCAGCCCACAACCGAGTGCTTTGTTTCAATAAGCAGCCTGAAGTCTAAAGGCATGTGACAGAAGAAGGGGGAGGAGTGTGTGAATAAATCTACTCTGGCCACACAAACCAGCAGGAGGGAAAAAGTCCGTACATTTACACTGTGCTTAATGGAGTCATTGTCTGCTCAAATCAGCTCCGCCGCTGCAGACGTTACCAAACTGGATGAAAGCCTTTAAAATGCGAGCAAGCAAACCATCTGCTATCCACCAAGGATCAAGCGCGCTTTCTCCCAGTGGATCTCTCATGCCTGGAAAATGCCACATATTAATCTGACAGCCCATGTGCTGTGTGCTCTTTAAATCTTTACATATTTGGGATATGGATGGAGCCGTTATCTTAGATTAATCATCTCTGAGATGATGACGCATGACCTGCTGAATTTCCTGCATGCGAGATAATAAATATTCAGGCTTTAAAAAAGAATACCTGAGATATAAAAAGCAAATGTTTTCAAGAGGTGCAACTTCTTTTATAAATTGGCAGATAGGTACTGCAGACATACACCCTTGTAGCGCCCCAGACCACACCGCACACAACCCGAGAAACAAAAAGACAACAGTGCAGTGATTTTTTAAAGAATGAGAGCAAGACTGAGAGAGAGAAAGGAAGCCCCTGCTTTGGCCCACCATTCATTCCATCCGACCCTCGCTGGAGCCCAGACAAACTACAGTCTTTGTTTGTCTTGGGAACTGGCAGAGGACAGGAGGAAGAGACGTGTGGGGGAGGGCCGCAGGGTTGAGGAGACGTGGGGGAGGGCGGAGTAGAAAAGGAGATGGGTGTCAGGGCGGAGGGGTATCCTGGGAAAAATGCCAGCATGGGATCAGTAGCAGGCTTCCTGAAATAGGGGGGGGGGGTATTCTAGACAGGAGCAAACCACTCGTAGAACAGATATGAATACAGACAAGAATCAAACCTTGTGTTTAACTGGTGCATGAAGGTTTCCCACCTGGGGCAAATAAAGAGGGTGAAATGCCCTCACTCAAATTCTCAACTTCAAACTGAAACTAGCATCAGGATGGTTTCTTACCTGACCAGTGGGAGTGTGTCTAGGGTGGGGAGGGATGAGTGTGTGTGCGTGTGTACTATTGCAAGCCTAGACATGTGAAAATAGGGCACATTGCCAAAGGACGAGACAGATGGTCCTTGATAGACAAATGTCTGCTGCACTTGGCTCATGTTCTGAGTTTACAGTGCACTGTTTGGAGTGCAGAAGGTCGCTTGCCAGGATGGTAAGAGGAACAGCATTATGTTCAAGAGAAGGAAGTGCTCAGCCAGTTTAATTTCTCCGTTTCAGTCATACACATACATACATGTGACATGGACCACCACTTCTGTCCAGGTGATCAGAGCCTTCCACTAAGAGCCCATGCACTTACAGTACTTTTAGAGGGTTTGGTCCCTGCTCAGCAAATTCACAATGTTGTGCGAATGCAAATACAACAAAAGATTTTGCCTAATTAGTCCAAACTTTCCCACTCTGCTAAGTATCAGCCTGAGCAACAGAAAACCCCAGAAACTCTATTTATGAACAGTGAAACAGAAACAGAGGAAGTCCCTTATGCACACAGGGACTTTGGTTGGGTTGTGCTACTTTTTCAATAGGTTTAAAGTTAAGTTCAGAAGCAGAGAACTATGCAAGGGGAAAGTCTCAGAGGCAGCAAGTTGCATCACATGCTGTGTCAGTGTGTGTGTTCGTGATGGGTCACTGTAAATGTAAAAGAAAATCCACTCAGAGTGACACATTTGACCTTTGGAGTGTGAAGCACTCTCTGTGTTTATCAAAGTGACTGAATTAGACAGTTCCAAGCACCCAGCTAAAAACTGAAAGCCTCTGTATAATAAGATACATTTTTAAAACATAATTTAAAATCTGCATTCTCTTTAAAATATAACTTTTGTTTATACACTTTAAGTGACTGAATTTGTTTCACATGGGTGGAATTGCTGATCTGACACAGGAGAGCAGAGTGTTTTTGTGCACTCGTGTTACTAGGAGACAAAACAAGTATCGTACAGCACAGTGCAAATGGCTTGGTTACGCAAGGCAGCTGCCATAACAATCAGCCCGACAGTGCCTGGAACTCCACTACCAGTGATCCAACTGGAATCCCAGCATTCCCAATCAGGTTACCACAAAAACACAGGACAGTTGTGTTTGCTTACGAATCACATCATGAAATTATGCTCTTTCTTGCTTTCATGAAGCCAAATCATGTGAAAATGGAATGCTTCAGTTTATTCAGTTTATTAGGTGTAATGATTATTCCAGTAAATCGTTTACACTTGGCAAAGTTGTATATATGTACACACAGGCGAAGCACAAAGGATACGTTGTGTCACTCACACAGCAGCAACGCATTAGGGCAAGTTTGTACTGGCCCATATGCTGTGAGGAATGACAGGGATGAAAGACGTTTTTATTTCTGTGTGATTGGGGAATTTAAACAATCTTGCATTAAGGAAACTCTCTTGCCTCCAGAAAGTGGCTGACACAAAAGCAACAAGATCAATGCCTCGTCATTCCAAGGGGTCGGACATTATGGATGTGGAGGGTTTTTATGGGACAGCAGTAGAATTCAGCATTTAAAAATAGGTCAAAATTCAAACACTGTGAGCATAGACGTTGCTTTCTCTCCTGAGGGAAGTCAAGGCTGAGGATGTCTTCACTCTCCTGTAGCAGACAAGCACAACCTTATCTCATCCACTCCTGTTTATATTGATTGTCAGACAGTAACGCCAAACCAAACCGCCCAGTTAACGGCCCAGGCCAAACTGTCAGTGGGCAGCAGACTGAGATAATGTTATTTCAAGTGTATGTGGTGCATTTGTGTGTGCTCAGTTGTGCCTCTGAACGTCCTGTACAAAGGTGTATGCTATTATGTTCATTCTAACTCCTGCCTTGCCTTTGACCCCCTCTGAAGTTGTTCTCCGCAGACTCACCAGGGTCACCAGTGATGGGCAGACAGCACACTGTCGCCATGCACTTGCCAGCGCCGGCACCGTGCCTGGCCAGCAGATGCTTAAAGAGGCTGGCAGATTTCAGGAGGCAGGATGGTGACTTGGCAAGGTGAGGGCAGGGTGACGAGTTAGGAGATCCCTGGACCACACAGCGGTGGCCCGTGACGCTGTAGACCAGCGGGGGTCTGCAGAGCAGCTCCACACTGATCTCCCGAGGGCTGTGGAGACACGCCAGGGCTCAGATGTCTGGAAGGTAGCCATCTGTGATGGTGCAGCGGCAGCGGTAGGAGGTGGAGTGGCACTTCCAGAGGGGTGTACGGGCGGTACACACTGTAGGAGGGAGGGAACTTGGGTGTGTGAGCGGGTCAGATCCAGGAAAGGAGACAAAAGGAGCCGGGGGGGGTCTTTGGGGTGGCGGACAGCGGACGGCTCGGTGGAAGGTGACAGATGCTCTCGCAGCGTGACTGTTGGGTGGGTGGGCGCTGGCTGTGTGGGGGCAGGGAACACGTGTGTGCGGCTGTGGGACGTTGGCAGCGGGGCTCATGATGGTGCCTTCCTCACTCGTTTGTTTGCCTTAGAGGCTTGCGCATGTGCAGACCCGACGGGGTGATTGGAGTGTGTTGACTGTGTGAATGAGAAAGGAAGCGGAGGCCAGTGTTGTACGGTTACTGTACATCTTACGCAGCCTGTAGGCACTGCTTCTTGAGTTTTAGGTCTCAGTGTCAGTTTGGAGATGCGTGTGTATGTAGAAATGTGTGCTTGTCTTTGCCCTGACAAAATGGCAACATGTACTACACAGACTGACTGGTCAACAAGCACACAAGTAGCCACAAACTCCTGAAAATGTCAAAAAGCACTACATGTACACACCCCCTAAAATCAGGGCACGTGGCTAATATACTATTGTGGCAGCCGTCGGATATGGCAGACTAAGATGCCCAGACCATTCACACCAGGAAGCTTTTCCTCCTAGACTGAGCCTGTAGCAGCAAGAGAGATAACGAGACAAAGCATCTGAAACAATGATTCTCACAGGCCCATGATAAGGAGGCAGAGAGTGAACAGAGATGTGTGTGAGTGTGTGGGTGTGCGTGTGACACTCACTCACTCACTCTCTCTTGTGCTCGACACTCTCAACTCACCCTCTCTCTGGTGAGCTCGACACTCTCACTCACTTACTCACTCTCTGGTGTGCTCGACACTCTCACTCACCCTTTCTCTGGTGTGCTTGACACACTCACTCACTCACTCACTCTCTGGTGTGCTCAACACTCTCACTCTCTCTTTGGCTGTGTAGGGTTTCTTCCACCACTGCTGTGTGTAATCCCTCACTTCCTCAAGACTCTATTCATCATTCATACACCCACACACACACTTATGCACACAGACAACACAGTTCCTTTGCTTGTATCCCTCCCCCACCAACACACACACACACACACACACACACACACACACACACACACACACACACCTCCCTTTCTCTTCACCCCTTTTTCTGTTTAGTCACACTCTCGTATCCTCTTCATCACCCTGTCATGTTTTTCATTCCTTCTTTATTCTTGCTCTCTTTCTTTCTATCTAGGCACACTCTCTCACTTCTCTGTTCAATCAGCCTCTGCTGTCATCTTCACCACGCCATTACACTTCCTGTTTTCACTCTCCCTCTCTCTCATTCTCACACTCTCTCTGTCTCTGGATCTTTTTATATCTCAGTTGGTGTGTAGGTCACATATGAGCACCTGGGACAGTGTGTCCTATATTAGCTACTATTGAAATTATATAACCAGACCAGAAGAAGCCTAGTGTGTATGCATGTGTATATGTTTGTGTATGTGTGTGTGCATGTGTATATGTTTGTGTATGTGTGTGTAGGTGTGTCGTAGGTGCTATAATTCTAAATGTCCAACAGCTGAGTATGTTTATCTTGCTCTGTTCAGAGCTCTGTGTGTGTGTGTGTGTGTGTGTGTGTGTGTGTGTGTGTGTGTGTGTGTGTGTGTGTGTGTGTGTGTGTGTGTGTGTGTGTGTGTGTGTGTGAGAGAGAGAGAGAGAGAGAGAGAGAGAGAGAGAGAGAGAGAGAGAGAGTGAGAGAGAGAGAGAGGGAGTGACAGCTGCTATTCATGTACATAGTAGAGAAGCAATAAAGGATCAAACAGTACAAGGAACAGCAAGGCTATTTCATTCATATGTATGAAATAAATATCTGTAGTCCATAGGAATTCTTCTCTGGTCCCACCAAATAACTTCAACACAATCAAAATCATATCTTCTATTTTTACTATTATTTGCTACAATGCATAATCTTCACCCAGTTGGCCACTGGGTAGCTGATGTAATAGGCTGATATCAAGCAGTCTGTTTTCCTGTCTTCCACAATAACGAGTAAAGTGGTAAAGTGTCACTTTGATGACACGACACCACAATGCTTAGCCAAAACCCCTCAGGTTTGGTGGCACTGACACGCGGGGAGTCAGATGCCATGTGAGTCTCCACTCAGTTCCACTCGTTCAGCGAGGAACGCTCGTCTCCGGCTCACTCTGTCACCTTCTACAGGGGAAGGCAGAAGGCAGGTTTCACTTTGAAAACCACAGCGAAAGCCACCGTCTTCCACTTCCTTCACTCCCTGTGAGTGCAAAAAAACTCAGCCACGAGTGGCAGAGAAATACCAGCGGCAAATAACAACTGCTTGAGTTCATTTAGTCTGATTCCTGTCATTATTATAACTGTAGACACAACTTTAGTTTAGCACCATCTCTGCCTTTAGCACTTCAAAGTGATGTTCATCTTCCATCATGATGAAAAAGGGTTAAAGACATGTTGGCCCATTTCATATTTGTCTCTAACTGCTGTGTTTACATTACATCAAAACCTTTAATGACCCCAAAACCTGTGTGGCCTCTACAAAGATTTGTCAACAAATATAAATGTTTACATACAACTACACTGAGGTACACAAAATGACTTCAAAATCACTGTGTGACTGTGAAAGACAAGAGAAGAAGACAAGAAACATTCTTACAACCTTTCTGAAAATAGGAATATAAAACAGAAACTACTTATCGCAAAGGAGCACTGAGTTTATCAATTTTTGTGAAATAAACGAAGGTACATAAAATTTAAAAAAATATTATATTGCTATATATTGCTAGTAGGACAAATAAAATAAAATGAAAGTTGAATAATTTGGTGCCCATATGACCCATATAAGGGAGCCATGGTATGTCCTGTGCCCTTTCGAAATGTGTGTGTGAGACATTAACCACCACCGTTCTCCTGGGACAAGGGAAAGCAGCAGGAAAAACGACAAACATGACAGACGAGATGGGTTGCGTGAACTTTGTTTGTATTCATTTGTGAGGAAAGTGGCATTAACAACCCAAACAGTGTAATTACACCAGGAGCTGCAGGCAGAGTGCGCGTGTCTGGGGCCTAGGGGTAGGGCTGCTATGTGTTTTTATTTCAGTTACCTCTGAACACCCAGAGCAAACCCCCAGGGTTCTGGTATATTAGTCTCTCTCTCTCTCTCTCTCCCTCCCTCCCTCCCTCCCTCTGAAATTTATCTGATTAATTTCACCCAGGAGGCAACAGAAGAGTCACATGAGAAAATCAGTCTAAAGATGCCTTTTCTGCCTGTCAAGATCCTGCAGAGAAATCAAACAACAGAATATAGGAAACCTGAAGCAGTTAGACTTCTGACTGCTGTGGGATACATGTTAATCCACTGTGATGGGCAGCAGATGTATGTCAGATCTCCATCGAGGAACAGCCCAGCTGCATTACTGTTAGGCTTTAATACCCTGAAGCTTTAGAACTCTAAGGCCTGAAACTGATCAAGGAGTCAAAAGCTGAGTAAAGTGACAAAAGGCTTAAGACAAAGTGAACCATTTTAGCAGACCAGGATCCACCCTGGGAACTATGATGGAGGTCAGGGAATTGGGTGTGTGTGTGTGTGTGTGTGTGTGTGTGGTAAACACATTCCTGCTAGAGGAACTGTGGCAACCCCCCATGCCCCCTCAGGGCTGCTAGTGCTGTCTTTTTTGTCTCGTCACACACCACCTCCGCCACAACACAATACACAAACAGCATGGCCACCCTCCCCAACCCCTGCTGTCCTTTTCATACCCTCGACAGCTTTCCCCAACCCCCACAAACACCCCTGGGGCAAAGAGGCCAACCTCCTGCAAGCAAGCTGCCCCATTGTTCAAAGCCGGTCGGTGATGGAGGGGCAAAGTATAAAACACATATGGTTCATAATCTGTTTTCACCTATCAGCAGACAGACACTCTCACTGACGACGATGACGGCTTCGGTGCTAGAAATGACCTGCTGAGAATGACCTGCGCAGATCCCCTAGTTCACCCCACATCTTAACATGGACAACATAAATGCATTTTTATCAGTGGCCTTAGAAGATCTCTATGACTGTCTTTTCATTTTTTCCAGTAGTTCAAAAGGTGTAGAGATACTACGAATACCTCTATTATGACCTCATGTGTTATTAGCACGATAATGATAGCATTTAGTGCTTAGTCTGTTAGCATGTATGTCAGGTAAAAACACTTCACACCATTAGAATCAAATAGGGAGAAAGAGTGCGTGTGCGTGTGTGTGTGTGTTTGTGTGGTGTGTGTACAGAAAGATTTCCTTCAGTAGGGTAGCTACAAGATTGTCAAAACAAGGTCTCCTCAGATCCATCTTCTCTCAGACGGTGGTGTCTGACAGACAATGCCCCTCCCCCAACCTGCCCCCATCAGACATACTCGCCAGGAGCTATGGGGTCAGAGTTCAAAACAAGAGGTGACGTACATACATACACACGCACACGCACACGCACACACAGACACACACAGACACACTCAGGCACACAGGCAAAGACACTCACACACAAGCTTCAAACACACCATTTCATTATGCCTCCAGCCACAACATAATCTGGAACTATCTGGCTGTTAGGATGCTAATATGAGAGATCAGCCATGAATATAAAGCAAGGTGACAGACACTGGCCACCCCCACACATGAAGTCATTTCAGCCAGGCCTTTACAAAATAATAAAAGTGTGTGTGTGTGCGTGTGTGTGTATGTGTGTGTGTAATATATATATATATATATATATATATATATATTAATTCCTGATAAGACACGTAGGAGGCATGCGCAAACCACTGTGACCTGGCTGATGATTCAGGCAGCAGCATGGATAGGTGAGAGGTTTGCACACACTAGTGTGGTAACACTGAGCTACAGCACCCCCTCCACACCAAATATAGCATGGGCCATGTATTTATAGAGATGAAGAGGAGCTGGCTTAACTGTCTGCTGTGATGAGGATGACTCACACTTCTAACCTGGAGAGATGAGAAACTAAGAGAAATGAGAGAGACCAAAAAGTTGGGGGTGGGGGGGGGGGGGGGGGGGGAGACATCTGCAGCCTGCTACACACACCTACTCAATCTGCTTTTCTTTTCATCCCTTGGCCTCTCTCTCATTCTCACTGAGGCCAGCTCATGCACACCTGAAGAGCCTCCTTATAATGGAGCCTGAGCTTGTGTACACCACATGCAGGTTTCTTTCTTTTTTATTATTGTTATTATTTTTGCACTCACCATATCACATCAGCCAGAGAATAATTACTTCTCCTAGCCAAGCGGATAATTGCTTCTCCCAAATAAAGGTTTGACTAGCTCACTAAGTTGCCATCCGTCACAGGTACCCTCTAAAAAATGAAACAATGTACACTCTTACGCACAAGTTCACAGACAAAGCTTTAATCCCCACCTGGAGCTGATTACAACAGCCTACTACTAAAGTGCTATGCACTACCGACCAAGCAGGTTCTTAAAATAACAGAATGTAAGAACTTTACACTGACCCCATTCGCTGCTGTTTATGTAGGACACACGGTGTTATTTCAGCACTCTTCTCACTTTTGCACCATGCCTGTTGTAGGCTTCTCTGGCTACTCTGCTGCTCACTGCACCAGTGTGCTAGGTCCACAAGCTAAGACAGTCTCAGCGCTGTGATACCTACTGAAGGGAACACAGGAACATGGCTTCTTACTAGACTCGAAGTCAGGCCAGACATACTAGAAGCCCAATAAGTAGCCTGTCACAGTTGGAGATGAAGTGTAGTAATATGTTTCTGGTGTGGTCTGGCTTGACCTTGCTCTGTGTAATGAGGTAGGTGATATACGAATGTGACTGCCAATGACTGAATACTGAGGTTGGAGAGCGAGTGAGAGAATGAGTGTTAGTGTTGGTGTGAGTGAATGAACAAGTGTCACAGTGGAGGGACTGGCTGGTCTACTTTAAGTGGAAAGAATTTCTTCCACGTGAAAACAACTTTCCAGAAATCTTCCATAGCATCCCCCTCCCCCCAAGGACAGACAACTAGCATGACCTTCTAGGGACTGGGAAAGACGAGGGGACCAAAGTCATACTTATGAATCACTTCAGAAGATCAGGGATGGTCCTAAGTTCGTTTTGCTATTGTTATGGAGATCAATAGATAGAGAGATCTGATCCAAGAAAGGCACTCTTACTCTGCAATCCTTTATGTAAATTCAGACGGAGGAGAGTTGGATTATATTGCCATCTAGTGCACACTTCCAAGCACTACTAAAACTGGCCCGATACAGTTGTGCTAAGTAACAGTATGCGTGCACAATCAATAACCAGAGGAAATAAGAAATTAATGCCATTTTAAATAAATCTGAAGTCACATAATCTCACAACAGGTATTGCTCAAACCAAAATGACAGTAAACTCAGTAATATGGGTGTACCCAGAGATGAACAAAATATAATAATCCTGATATGGGTTATTTAAATTATTATAATAACCATGTGATTACTTACTTCACTAAGGCTAATTGGCCCCAGTCCTACAATATGCTTGTAAAGGTTCTAATTTCAGTAGGTGCATAATCTGGGTATACAAGCCTATTTTAGATTGCATATTTTATTTATATATTATATTACTTTTTGTACATGCCGTGCACGTGCAAAGCCTACAGAAGTAATGAGCTGTATCCTTTTTAATTTCATACTTATGGAAAATATTACTATTGAACTGGACTTGCGCCAATACAGCCTGCGCTAGTTCAAGTCTTTACTGCCCTCTAGTGGTGATTGCTTCGCCTGTACAGGTGGGCATTTCAACGTCTGTTGGGGTACTTTATTCTGTGAGCGTTTGCTGAGGTCGCTGTTCAGTAAACTATTTGCACTATGTTACGCACGGGATCTAGGGAGCATACTCAACACAAATGGCCAAGTACATGTCACCCATTCATGCGTAATTCTTTGTTCAGCAGGCTTTGTACTCACCAGTCACACCTTGTGTGCTGTAGGCTGTACAGCCTTGTGCAAGAAACAGGATACACATCATGGAATAATTATTTGTAATTTGTTGACCACAGCCCCTTAAGATCAAATAAAAAGTTTGGACAGCAAAATCAGCAGATATAACATGCAAAGCTGAATAAAGCAGCTTCACTTTACTGTCCACATATGTCCAAATACTTACACATCCTGCTATTGCCCTATTTCCATCAATCTGTTTACTTGAACACACATCAATTATTAACTGACTTAATTAAAATATTAGAACACTTTATATATTTATGTGCAGTAATCATCGTCAAGGAAACCATCCTCATGAATTGGAAAGCAAAAAATCTTCTCAGCACCACACATTGTAAAAACGTAATGTTATGTAACGTAACATAGATCATATATCAGTAGAACAATTATCTGCATCCCTCAAAAACAAAACCCCACAACACAATTTAACTTGGGCACCTACACTTAAAATGATCACTTAACCACCTACACTTAAAATGATCAGAACAAGTATCGTAACAACCAAGCACAACCAGATTAGATCTAAAGAACCATAGCTCATAATTTATAAATAAAATCACAACACAACACAATACATTCTTGAACTTCCACATGCACACACACACACACACACACACACACACACACACCATTTACAATGTATTATTCTTCTTCTTATTATTATTATTATTATTATTATTGTCTTATTTTCCATGTATTATTATTATTGGCAGGGTGGCAGACAAAAAAACAAAACCTGTTCAGCCAAAAAGCCATGCCATATGACCACTACAGATGGGTGACAAATTAAAGGAAAATCCTGAATTCTTGAACCACACTGTGGGAGCTCTGGGAGATGTTACACACCGTGGGAGCTCTGGAAGATGTGAGAATGCACCACACAGCAACACAGAGCCAACAGGCCTCCTCACTACAGAGGGCAAGAATTCAGGTATTTACTTTAATTTCTCACATCCTGTCATGAGAACATATAGTATGAGTTAGTTTTACCTACCGTCATTATTTTGCTGTTTACATTTTTTTGCTGACGTGGTGGAGGAGGGTTAGAGCATCCCTGCACTTGACCTCCAATGCATTCATGTTGCCGTCAGCCTGCGGGCAGAGACTCCAACTGGCTGGATCTTCTTATGGCAAAAACGCTTCCAACCTGCACAAAACTGACATTTTTTCACAAAACTTACTATAAATTACACATTTACCTCAGTGGTTAACCTTAGCTTTAGTATATATAATAATAATGCCAACTCTAACACACACACCCACACATTATAGTGTATAGTGTGTGTGTGTGTTACTGAATTGTAGACTGTGGTGTCTTAACGCTAATACCTAGTTAAAATGTGTTGTACCAGCTACCTCGTTAGATGGTGAAAGCTAAACTAGTAATACAGGCAGCTAACAGCTCAACGACAGACAGACATGTTTAGCAGGTAAACTCTCATCCCTATTGAATAGAACATACTGAATCGTTTGTAATTTACCATGAAGCTTGCGTGGTCGCAAGGTAGAAGACGCGTGTAACAAGAATTTCATGAAGAAATCAAACAATGTGACATGGGAATACTACCTAAAACAGGTTAATTAGGCGATTTTAACAGGTTTTCGTGGATTAAAGAGACAATATATTTTAAAACTTAAAGCACTTAAAAAGACAATTTTCAAATAATTACATTTGACGCACCAAAATAGAACTGGGTTGTAATGTTGCAATTTTAGTTTATCAAACTATTCGATAGGCCCAAACAACTATAGTTTCCGTTCTGAATTTTATCTCCACTGTATGTTTGGTAAATAATGTATCCTCGGTGCAATTAACCTACGATTAGTCTATTTGTTCTTTTTTTTTTTAAAAAAAGGTCATTTTGGCGCCACACAGGTTTTATTGAACCTGTAGAGCTTGTCTAGTGGTGCGTAAATATGTCAGCTGTGATAAATGTAGCTATTCCGTTCACAGAGAACTCACTTAAACCGCGGCCTCGTTAACGCCTTATGTTGGGTGGTCGTGACCATTAAAGCCCCCAGACAGCGCAGGAGTCGTGACAGCTTCTGAAGGCTTTCTGTCGCCGGTCTCTCTGCAATGTTCCTCTGTAGCTACTAGCAAAATTAAAATATAGGCTTAAAACGAAAGAAAGTCTTGTCGCTTGTTTTGATAAATCGGAAACTTTTTGAGGTGGCGTGAAGCTGAAAAAGATTGTAATTATATGAAAAACTGCAGGAATAAGTGTTACACGTCGGAGAAGTGGTTATCCGCGATCTTCCGCAGCGCACCGTTTGCACGAAAAAGTGTCGAGGTGTCGTGACAGAGATGCCTCTCGAGGAAATGTGTCGTTTGCAGGGCCTTCGTCTCCCGTCGAATGCACCGTTTCTGATGCACACAAAGCTGTGCCTGCTGTTCACGACCTCCAAAACGCGCTGCTAACGAACATGGTCAGTGTTCACCATGTAGGGTTGCCTAGATGGACCTAGAAAGCAGGTCTTGTTTTTGAAATATGGACACTTCGAAAGACTCTTCTTCACATCGGTTTAAATACCAGGAGTAAAAGTTGTCTTATTTTAATGTCGGATATGTTACACATTTTCTAGTCACAGAACGTAGGTGTGTATCAGGTGGAGCGTACAGATGGCAAGCGGAGCTGCCCCAGTGCCGGTGGCTTGCCGAAGGCGTTAGTACCTACATCTCCAGGTCTCGATCTCTCACGGAGTCTCAAATGGCGGTGGCTCTCACACTTCGTCTGATGGATGAACCCGAGGTCGCTGGTGCACTGATACCGTCTTATCGCGCTTCGCAAGCCGGTCCTCAGAGGTTCACACCAAATTCTGCCGAATCTCCCTGGGCATCCATCCAAAATTACTCAAATCCGCTGCAATGAACTAACAAAGGCATGAGATCAAAGGCGCTCAGATAACCGAACTGATTTCTCGCTTATTTATTTATGTGTATTTCATTCATGAAGATATGCTCGCGGTTTGGTAGTTATACAGCTAACGGTTGTTTTACTACAAACTTTTTGCTGCTTTATGGCTACACTTCGTAAAAACAATTTATCAACATACTAATCAATAATGTGGGTCATAATGTGAAGTGGCATTTTCATGCTAATAAGAATAAAGCAACAACATGACAAACTTCTCGAATGGTCGACCTCTTCTTCCTCATCCTTATCCTCATCATCACCGTCATACGCATCATGGTCCTCACTGTAGACTAAAAACAACAATTCAGCAGTTCAGCACTGGTGATTTTACAGAATCATCATCATCATCATCATCATCATCATCATCACCATTACTTTTTTTCAGTCAAATCCTGCGCCGCCACTTGGACCATTTATTAAAAAATTACAGGTTAATTAGAATACCAAATTGTTGGGAAGGAAATGCGATCAAATCTGTGACCGAAATAAGCTGTGGAAGTATACAATGTGTAAATACTGGAATGTCAAAGTTCTTGTAAATACCAATTTTTACAAATTTTGTAATTATATATATATATAGTTACAAAATTTGTATTTACAAGAACTTTGACATTCCAGTATTTACACATTGTGTAAATACGGAAGATATTTTTCCGTAAGAAAATTTTAGAAAGTGACACACTTAAAGTGTAACAGCGGAATATTAATGCGGTTGGTGAAACAGTCATAGACGGACACTAGTCTGTGCGTAAGACGGACCACAAATGGATCGTCAAAGTGAACTAATAACGTATGACGTATGTGAGGCTATTTCTCGTCTTGGAAATGCCTTCATGCAGGCACATGACAGTGTATTACATGCGAGGGAAGGGGCTAAATTTATTTCAGTTTAAGCTTATCGTTCCATTCCAAAATATTGAAATGTGTAAAAAACAAACATACGCTAATAGTACGAGCGTACATCCTAGCAGACATTAGGCTACTCAAATTTATTCCTTTGCGCCGCGTAATTAATTTTTGATTGAGCCCTGAAGCAGTTTTACATGACTACCTATTTTAAACATTCGGGTTTTCCTCCTCATTCGTCGCTGAGTTATTTTCTATGCATATCCATTCACAATATAAGTCTATATTTTCTCTTCGCGTTTGCCTTCGATAAAAAAGCAAAATAATAATGAATCATTTCATAAATAATGGGTTTAGGGGCTTATCGACTGCGAAGTGCCCGCCACTGTGCTCTTATCTCGCCTGGCCACATTGCTCTGGTGTTCCGTTCCTCATACTAAGCGGCGTACTGGACGTGATGTGGAATTATATAGACCTCACTTCCAGTTCCACACTGCACTTCAGTGCATCTAAAACCTCAGACATGGATGACCCTCGACAAAATGGCTCCACATATATACTAATATTGGCTACAACCCGACGACGGTAAGAGAAAACATAGTTATTTCAGCGCTGAATTTGATCTGATATAATATTATGGCGTTTTCTGGGGGCCTTGATCAGTCCATTTGTTTTTATTTTATTGTTTTCGACTTTTCGTTTCTGATTTTTCTTAAATTGCTTTGGAAAAATCTTAGGCCCTTCTGCCTCGGAATAGCAGATATCGATTTGTCATTCGTTTAATTTCGTCATCAAATACTATTCAGGCTGCAAAACATACATTTTCAGTTTAAAAAAGCAGTAAATCCGATGCAACCGACAACACTGTGATTTTTTTTAAAACAAAGGCCCACCGCTGAAGCTCATTTAGGTCGTTTTACGAAAGAACAGAGCTATAGCTAACAGTCACGTAAAATACATATTTGGGTTAAAAATAACTTAGAAAATACATTCTGTAATGAGCAGCCCGTAAATTAAGGTATGCCTTCTCCTGATCATATGAAATGCGGAACATATTATTGGGTTTAAAATTCAGAGTGCTGCTTGTGACTCTTTTTTTAAACCATATTTGGGACAGCATATAAGAAAGGCCGTTAAACAACCGCCTACAAGCGACCACCTGATCGAAATACTTTCCCAAACAGGCTAACCATGGTGAGAATTTCACGCTTCATTAGTTTTTAAATGTAAATTGGACACATGCGGTTTGTAGAAGTGGATACACATGTTTCTGACGAATAGGTGTATTAGGCATATAGATAGATACATTTTTATTAAATTGTCAAGCATGTGTTGGCATTTTTAAAATTATCAAGCATTTTTTAAAACAAATTTGAACATCGAACAGCAATTAACTTTTCAGTATAAATCCGTTATTATATATGTACGCAATATTTATTTACCCATGGCGTGTTACTGAAAATTAGAGCTGTAATACTCAAGTTGCCTAATTGTATATATTTTAAATAAAGTACTACTTAATTTTTTTTTTCCAATGTAATACTTATATTTTAAATAAATAAGTGTAATTGGAAACTGTTGGGAGAATATGTACTCTTTCCTTTCACCGAGATAGCTGTAAGAAAAACAACAGCACCTACAACGGAATTTTTCAAATCCATTGAATAGTGCATTTAAAAACCCCAAATTATTAAATGGCTACGTTATATATCTATAAACGATACTGTACGTATCAATATCAATTATAACAAGCTAATATGCGTGCAAACCGTCTATAGTACAGTTTTATTGTAAGTGCACTCTAAGCAAATGCTTATGCGTTTTAAATTATATTCTGTTGTACCCAAGAAACAATGTTTGGAGAAGATAAGCTTGCTCCCAGCTGAGACACTGGTTTGTGACGCTTATCAAGTCCACCGATGCTATGACCAGAATATGGATATTGCAGGCCAAGGTCACACCAAAGAAAAAAAGAGAGAGAATTGGTCTTAGCTGGTTAGTAAAAGTATCAAGAAAATTATTCATGCAGCTGGTTTCGCGCACATATGTAGCAGAATTCTGGTAAAAAAGAAACTATTGAAAACTATATCTGTTTCAAATAAGGTAAATCTCCAGAATATGAATATATTACTTGATATAGGCTATAACGTTTATAGATGACAAACGAATGGCATGGACACAATATAAGCGTACAGGCCAAGGTAGGCGACAGTTGCTACGGCTTTGTGGCAGCTCACATGCTCGTCTGGTGACTGGTGCGATGCTGTGAAATAGGGGGCTCCAGTCACGCGCGCAAAGTGGACAGGAGATGCATTCTGTACAAATGCTGATATGTATTTTAAGCCTGAGGAGAAAGATGTTTTTTTCGGGGCGGGGGGGCTGGTATGTTGTTGTTGTTGCAGTTTCTTTTACACTGGCCATTCGCAGTGATCGTAAAACATTCTCTTTTTAAGGTGACAGTAGGAAAATCGACGGAGGCGTGGGAGACTCTTGGAATTATTGCATCTAACTACACTTGCCTTACTTTGAACACTGCTGAATTTCTCTTGAATCTTAACCTGTAAAGAATGATGGAAAAACTGAAATCGGAGCAGCCTCAGGTTAGTCCGAGCACGCAGGAGTGTGGGTCGCCGGGACACAAGACGTCCGCTTCCTCCGCAACTTTAACCCCCGTGGAGGAGGGTGAGGCACACGGGAAACAGGAAGGCACGACGACGTCGGAGTCTATGGAGCGCAAGCGAAGAGGGGAGCATCTCCCCGAGGACTACTGCAACGGGACCATCATCCTTAATGGCGTTACCAAGGAAACGGCTTACCACGCCAGCGAACTAAAAAAGGAAGTGCCAGTAATCGAGTTGGGCAGGAGAGGAGGGAGCGCAGATATAAAAGGCAGAGAGCTCAAGGCAGACATCAGCCACAAAGTGCAGACCACCGAGCTGTGCAGACCACCCATCCCTTTACCGCTACCTCCCAGGGACCCGCTAAGCGAAACTCGAATGGTGCAGTTGAGTCCGCCCGCTTTGCCTCTGCCGGCTCGAGCGATGCTGTACAGCAACATGGCGCAACCGCTCGCCACTATTAACAGGTGAGACCGAACTGGATTTGCGGAGATTTCTGTTTTTATATTTGCATTCGTGAGCTTCCACGCCATTATTACTCAAAGTAGTACAAGTATTTATTTTTAATATTTTATTTCAGTCAAGGAACATTAGTCAAATTTCGTTATTTTCCCACAGACATTTATCTTTCAACTGTATCCAAGCTTAGCCTACTGTGTGACAAGTTGTAATACTTAATATTAACCCGGTGGGTATTTTTATTTTTGAAAAGAACCGGAACAGCCTGTTTGATACATAATGTTTGAAAAACAATTTTCTACATGTTTTTCCTATTGCCCAACACTGAATTAAGTAGCACTGTGATAGCATAACCGTCGTGCGTGGCTGAAAACAATCCAAGAAATAATATTCCTTCTTTCGCTAATGCGTTATTTAGATGTGCGTTATTAACCGATATATTTGTTTTTACAGAGATATCATAGCGGTATTTATTTGAAACGTTTCCCCCGTCTCGCTTTCAGTGGCTTTGCTGGAGACCACGAACAGTATGGAATGTACCCCAGCAACCGGGTGAAACGCAGACCTGCGCCATATGAACTTGAAATCAGCGATGGTAGGATTATTTTAGATCTTTCTAAGTATGGTAAGCCACTCTTTGGCTATGTCTTCTTGCCTCTTCTTCATTTAATTCCATCAAATTCATTTCCATCCGTCTTTTACATCCCCTCGCAAGCGGCAAGTAGAACAGGTCCCATTTGTTATTTGAGTATTTTATTTGACATCAGCTTTAAGTAGAAGGCAAAATGAAACTTGCAAAATATAATTAGCCTATGCAACAGCCTATAAAATCATACAAACGTTGATAAATAACAGTGACAAATATGTCATTATTAATTTTAATCATGACCATTAACGTACTGGCTCAACCATTCTGAGCATAATCGTTTTTTTCCAATTCGGCAACTTTTCGAACGAAAATCAGTAGAATTTTTTCATTTAAGGTATCTGATCACAGGCTGGTTTAAAAATGGGTTATATAGTCTAATAAACAAAATAATTTGCATCTCAAACAGTGCTATATTAAAGGTTACTCTGATCTCTTTTAAAAAGCTGTGAAATGCACCCTTTAAATGTAGAATTTAGACCCACGTTAAATAACGTCTTCTTGAACACAAAACGCTGGTGTGAGACAAAGAGAAGTAAAGATTCAGAACGGAGTTGAAAAAAGAGAACGAGGAGGCGCCGCTGCTAGCGCGACAAGACCCAGAGGCGTAGCGAGTGAGCGGCGCAGATAGCTGCTAGTCGCTCATAAAAATGCAAATAGCAGCCTAAGTGCTAGAGGAGGATGACGGGAAGACACAGCCGTCAAGTTTTCGGTATGGAAATCCAACTTGTGTAAAATATGCTGCCAAATACGATACCTCAACGGGTACGGTCTTACTAGACATTATGTTTTAGTTTTCTAATGGAAAGGAACATTATTCTGTAACTGATCAATACGTCTTCATTCTGATGGGCCTCTTACACGCAAAGTTATTAGAAGCAACTGTTATGCCAGACAGAGCGGTTCGGTTCCAAAAGAGCTGTCTAGAATGAGAAATGAGCTTGAATAATTGAATGTAAAATGCCACAGATAATAGAAAGGTTAATTAATTCTTTGCTAAATAGGTTGAGATAGAGGGCTTATCTATCAGTGAACCGAGGATGGAAGGGAGTTGCTACCAGAGGTGTATTCACAAGCAAAGTCCTGTAAAGCCAGTCAGCCATGCACAGATAGGACATGTAAATATGCTGATTTGTTACTAATGCTTTAAAAGAACAATCTAAAGAAGAGAGGTAAGGGCATGGCTGAGCCAGTGTACTGGATTCCTTAAGTCGTGTACTTGAAGGGAGTTTTAAAAGGAAATTGTGTAAATCTAACCAATAATTTGCTATCACAAACTGAGCAAAAGTCAAGTGTGTGAGTGATTCTGTGCCGGTGTCTGGCATGTCCGCATGCCCCATACTCACTCCACTTCTCTGGGTTCTAGGCTCCCAGCCCAAGATTGTGCGGCGGATCTTCACGAACAGCCGCGAGCGCTGGCGGCAGCAGAACGTGAACGGCGCGTTCGCCGAGCTACGCAAACTCATCCCCACGCACCCGCCCGACAAGAAGCTGAGCAAGAATGAGATTCTCCGGCTGGCCATGAAGTACATCAACTTCCTGGCCAAGCTGCTCAACGACCAGGACGACATGATGGGTGGCGAGGCAGGGTCCAGGGCCCGCGAGGGCAGGGACGCCAGCCTGGTGCGGGACGACCTGCTGCAGGAGGTCCTGAGCCCCAACTCGAGCTGCGGGAGCCTGCTGGATGGCGAAGGCAGTCCGGAGAGCTTCCTCGAGGAGCAGGATTCCTCCGTGGAGTCCAGGCCCACTGGCCGAGGGCTGCACCACTCCGCTGTGCCTCTGGATGGAAGTAACCAGCGATGACTGGGAGCAGACGGAGAAGGAGACTCAGCAAACAGGGCCGGGGGCAAACGTCAGATCCTGGGCGGACACGGTGCATCATGGGAGGCTATAGACCTGTGCTTATGTTCATGCTATATGCAGACATGACTTTTTCTCTTCCCCCTTTCCTTGTGTGTTGAGTTACTCCTAATTCTGGACACTGCCCCCTATGGGTAAAAGCTGGTACAGGAGAAATCATTGTGGTAGATTTTGGTCCTTGCTGTTGCGGTTATTCAGATAAGGGAACACGGATCCAAAGCCAGCAGGGCTTAACACAGTGAAGGCAGGTTCAGAGAGGCCAGATTTATAGAATGGTACCCTTTCATCCCCATCGTTTCATCAGGTACACCCAATAAACCATGCTGTTGGACAGCTGAATCAAACTGATGTGGAAGTCTCTTTTGCTAACTTCGGTCAGTAAGGAATTTAAACAATCGCAGATTGGTCTGTCGAATTTTGGACAGTAGTATTCTTACTTTCTCTGCCAAACATAAGAGTATAAACATTAGAGTGGGAACGTGGACTAGTACATGAGCTAGGGTATTGTTGTTTCATTGAAGTTGGAGACTGTTAAGACACTTTTTTGTACATAACAGGTTTATGCCCTATCCACGTTAATGACTGAACTGACAATAGCAAGTAACTGAATGCTATTTGTAAAAAAAAATCTGCCATTTTGTAAATGGCATTTGATTATTACATTATTTGATAAAACTCACACCCCCACACACACCCACTTACACACACCCCCACACACCCCCTTACACACATTAACAGCTTGTAAGGACGGGGGTTGCAGCAGTAAGAGGTACAGGTGCGACGCTCCAAGTGTACATAAATGAATAACATAATGCTGTACATCTGTATCTAAAGCCCCATGAATTTGTACTGTTCATGTTCATTGTGATTATGGTACAATGAGTTAATCAGTAATCATCTCCT
This sequence comes from Electrophorus electricus, assembly GCF_041902795.1. NCBI lineage: Eukaryota > Metazoa > Chordata > Actinopteri > Gymnotiformes > Gymnotidae > Electrophorus > Electrophorus electricus. The sequence goes on along the minus strand of NC_137522.1, from coordinate 12,619,144 downwards.
CGCTTTCCTTCCGTCCTTCCCTCCTTCAGTTCCCCTGTAAGTGTCCCACCTGTGTTTGATCCATTTGATCTGCTTTTTTAAGCAGACTATTGAGTAACCAGTCTTGGTACCTTTCATTCTTTTTTGTGTATTAAACAATGACAACAACAAATGTTATTTTAATGTGATATTTAGTAGAAAGGTGAAAATAAAATCTATCTATAAATATATGCAATGTTATATCTTACAGAATTTTATAGAAAATGAAATAAAAAAGAACAAACTTGAAAATATTTCTTATGACTCAGTATTTGACTGTAGATTGAAAAATAAGACTTATTTCTACATCACACTTACCTTCAGGCACAGAACTCAGCAGCTGGAAGTATAAAAGAAAAGATATTTAGCACGATAAATGCACTAAAGTGCCACTTTTTCCATCAATCTTTTCACAAGAGCTACAACTTATTACATTTATCTATTATGTCACTTAAGATGAACTAACCATCCAGAATACTGAAGCTTGTGCGTGTATGTGTGTGTGTGCCTGTACATGTGCTCGGCAATGTGTATGTTTAGCAAGTGGGATCAAATGACCTAGAACTGTCCTCAACATAAGATCTACAGTCTCACTCACAGAGAAGTACACTCTCAGTTGCACAACTACTTTATACCACATCATCTTTATATGCCTTTATAATGATTAATTTACATGTTTTCTATTGAAGTGCATTATTGAAATAAAATGAGTTTTATAGTTCAAATACTTGGAGTATAATTGTTTAATCTGATATTTGACAAAATAGATCATATAATGTTGGTAGTGCGGCTCTCCAAAATCTGTAGGCAGCAGGTACCAGGATAACCAGAACTGACCATGTGGAAATCTAAAAATATTTTTAAAAACCCACTGTATTAAAATAAATTCAACAGTCATGAATGCCTATATATGAACATGTGATGGTTATGCTCAACTGACTGACATGTTTGTGCTCCTAGCTTCTATGATGTAATTTAGCACTTTATAAACAATTAAAAGCACAATTTTACACAACAGGTTTCATGACAAATTGATTGTAGTCTCACCAATGAGACAAATGTTAACAAAAAGAAGGAAAACAAAAGACAAGAAAGTATGGCATCAATAACAATTTAGCAGTGTGTTACTACCCAGAAAGCTGGAGTGAGGAAATGTGGGTCAGGACAGGCCATTACTATTTGAGTCTATGTGGCAGGAGTATGGATTCGAAATTGTGATAAGCATCAAAGCGAATAGAAAAAAGTCATTGGCAGGTCTACTGGTCCCAAGGGACTGAAGAGAGAGTGTGAAAAAGCCATCCAAGGACAGTTCCCAGACACATCACTGGGAACGAACACACACGCACGCATGCACGCACGCACGCACGCACGCGCACACACACACACACAAGCATGCACACACGCACACACTTGACCTTGTTCATGCCCTCCATCTTCTAGCCCAGACACAAAGGATCATAAAATTGGAGAAAACAAACATTAAATTAAAAAAAACCCACAAATAATTTAACATTAATAATAAAATTGACATAATAATAATAATAATCATCATCATCATCATCCTCATCATCATCATCATCAAACCACAATTATTATTGTTAACAACAACGCTAAATTACACAAGGAGATTATAATTCCACTTTAACAGTAAAGGAGGTAGTGCCAAGTCAGACAGATGTGATTTACCCTCCATGTCCCCAGAGTAGACTGAGAGAGCTGGACTTTGGCACCTGGCATGTGCTCAGAAAGGGGCTGAGCTGCTCCAGAGCTGCTCCAGAGCTGGTCCTGGGCTGGTCCTGGGCTGGTCCTGGGCTGCTATCAGATTGTTTTAATAACAGGGAGGTTCTGTTGTCTTAGCATGAGCTGAAGAGCACTCACTAAAGAGATGCAAAAGGTCGTTGTTGAGAACAAACATCATTTTCACCTGCTTGGGCATTTTCAACTGAAACAAATGTTTCTGATTAGTTAGCATTTACTGCACTAGACACAAAAGTACACAATCTTAACTGAATTTTTAAACTTAAATTCTGTCTGCCTCAACATCACTGTTGTGAAGCAGTGATATTCTAATAAATCATAAACTAATCATTACCAGCTTGCTATATATGATCTAGGACTTTGTGATACCTCTCACTTTCTTTTAATCTTCTGTGACAATCATTTCTCATCTCAGTGATGAATATTAAAACAGACATGAAACATGGCGGGATGATATTTCACTACAGATTAAACTCATCACCAAGCACTTTCAGCACGATCTAATTCTATTAAAAGCCTCCATTCATCTTGCCTGCCACTGCTTGGCTCGTGAAACAGGGGCCAGTGCGATGGCTTCAGTCCGAGCTCTCTTTGAGTGGAGTTTGACAGCAGTGTTTCCCTTTTTAATTAAGTGCAGTACAGCCTCTCCCTCCCTGTTTCCCACCAGAAACATAACGCAAGGCATAAAGCAGAGAGCGCTGGAGAGAGAGCCCAAACACTGATGGATCTCAGAGGAGCCCAGTCAGAACAAAGGACATGTTCACAGACAGATAAAAAAACATCATTACCCAGCAGAGATAACTAGGCGAAGGGGGAGGATTCAATTAGCTGGCCCCTCCCTCTGTCCTGCTGGGACATCTTGTTTGGGGCCTGAGAGCATCCCAGTGAAAGTGGGAGGCCTCTGGTTCTCAGAGAGAGGCTTTGGAAAGATTCACCATGCAGCTCTCTCATGGCTATCAGCTCAGCCATCGAGCACTGCACGCTCCCCTGGGGAGTGGCCCAGTGTGCGTCTGAGTGTGTGTGTGGGTGGGTGTGTGTGTTTGGTGTTAACAGGACAGTTTTGTTGGTTGTAAAGAGCTGCTAATTTGGCTTGTGCTAAGACTGCGTGGGTTTTCATTTTCTCTGGGTTGTGAGATACTCAAGGGTCCCCTGAGGGCCGAGGGGGCGGAACCCTTCTGTCCTTCAGCTCCGCTCACCATCCCGTTAATCAAGCTTGAAGCCTTTCACACCGAGAGCCCTCAAATCGGACCAACAAACCTCATCACGAAATCAGAAAGTGAGACACACACAACAGTTCAACAGCAACTATGTAACTTTGCACACAGCTCAGACTCTTAGCTCAAAACATTTCTTTAATATGTAAATGTATTCATATCCAAGGTGGCTTAAGACTACAAACATACAGCTGAGTTTGGTGCATGTGCTGCAAGAACCAATTTCTAATACTTTAATAAATACAAATGCAATACAATTATAGATCATGTGCTACAGATCGTGGAAGTGGCTTAAGCGTGGGAAGTGATACAGGTGTCAAGCAACTGTCACCAAAAGCAAAAATCAAAACAATCAAAAAGAAGCAAGCCACTAACATATGTCTTCTAATAGGTCTTCATCTGCTCAGACTAGTTGTTTCTAGAAAGGAGAACATCAGGTGCCATTCTCTACTATAACTGACTAATTTGTAAGGACAGAAACTTGCAAGGTGGCTGTTTACACCTGAAGCTTGGTGACACATTACTAACTGAGGCAGAGTGCCCTTATCAAGGCAAAGTCCTCAGTGAGTCACTGAAGCCTATGTCAGTGGAACTGCTAATGGAGTGTGTTTACTTATTCACAAACCTCCTGCTCCAGTGAAGGTGTTTGGAAGATTTAAAGATATTTAAAATGAACTGGGGTACTTTTCGACTGTGCTCCTACACTAAGGATGGAAGACGAGGTCAGATTACAAAAGCAGTTCAACAGGGTGTCAAAAAAAAAAAATAGCATCACTTTCTACTGCTTGGTTCTGTACACATCCCTAGGTGAGTCTTATGTTAGCGGGTTAATGATTGACCATGGCTAAGCTGAGGCAGGCTGCACAGTTGCAGTACTGTGAAGGGACCTTCATGTGACTACCTTGGTCAGTCCAGGGCACTGATTCGTGAAGCCATCGCACGAGTGGTGCACATGGTTCTACTTCAATTAGAATTTTCTATGAGACCATTCTTTTAATTTTTCTTTTTTGTAGAAGATTTGAGATGGGAAAAGAAGTTACAGCTCTTCACTGGTTCCTGTTGACACTGGGAGCAGTCACAGCGCAAGCAGGTAAGAGGTCTTCATACAATCAGACATGGGATGGGCTTTTTGTAAACAAACAGTTAGAACTGCTCTCAGATCAGCGTGAGCAAACATTTTCCACCAGGAACGAGTTTGAATTTTATTCTTTATGCTGGAAAAATGACTCACCTGAAACAAATGAAAAACACTAAATCTTTTGCAGATAGAAGGATTTTTACATTTTATATATATAAATCAATAAAAATGTAAATGTTATTTAGCTACATTTTCCACTTGTGGATTCAGTTGTAAAAACATATGTACATGTTGCTTTGTGTACAAAAATTGCTTATACACAATATAAATATTGTTTCTCTTTTTACTTCTATGCTGTCCCATCTGTCTGCCAGAGATCTCAAAGCAAGCACTGCCAAACTGGCTCACAGGCATCATAGCTGTTGCAGTGTTTCTCTTCCTGGTCTTCATCGCCTTCCTCGTCAACAAAGCCTGGTGTGATGACTCCAGGTATTCATTTGAACAGTGAATTGCTTGTTTTACTTATTATTATTATTAATCTTATTAAACCTGTGCCGCCTTCTAAGCCCAGTTAATCCATTAATTGAACTTGGGATGCTGTCATTTTCAAATTCGACTAATAGTATTGATACTGGATTATATCAGTAGATCAGTAAGTAGGCTTGTTGACCAGTGGTCTGTTCAGGAGAAACATCGCTCCAAAATAGTTGTTACTAATTTACATCAATACAACTACATCAGTACATTTTCTTTTGGTTTATTAATAACAGCCAGGAGGTAAAGGTTGAAGTGACATGCAACGAATATGCTATGACCAATGGAGCGAACTACGAGACAAATCTCGATTCGGTCAGGTAAGAATTACTACCTGCGTAGAGAACAGCCGATATATTTTTGAAATGCCATAACAATGTTTCTAGGTCATATTAAAGCTGCTAAATGATGCGCATCAGTTCTGAAACAAGCACATACTCCATTTCCTGTGTCCCGTGTGATGTCACTCTCTTTCAGAAGTAGTGAGCACTATGAAGCGTATGAGAACGTGATCGTTCACAAAACTGATGAGAAAATCACAGTTATGTGAATGTAAGGAATCGCCAGCCATCTTCCTGCCTGTATTCTCATTACTGTTACACACCTAACAATTTAAACTAATTTTGTTACTTCTCACTATTTGTTAATAGGCTAATCAATGAACTGAATGTCTACATATAGACATACCCACAAAACAGATGTGTAGAGCTGTTCTGGATTTGGATTCTTCACTGTAGAATGAACAGATTGCAAATTCTGCCTCAGTTAAAGAACGGTTGTGGACATTCCAGTACATTTTAAAAGGTCCAACTCCTAAATTGTTATATTAAAGCCATTTTTAATGGACATCAATTTGTGAATGAAAAGCTGAGTTAACACACAAAAGCAACATTACTTAATGTTTCTATGCAATAGTACAAAAGATTAAAAAAAAAAGACACATTACATTTTGCTTTCTTTATTCAAAGCATTACTTAAGGCTATTGCACATGCAGTTTTAGTTATTACTTGAACAAGGAGGAAGGAGATAGCCCCGGCTGGACAGCAGAGACAGGTTTTCTTTGTTCTGATACCAAGTAATCCAAGGCTAGTATAACAGCACTGATTTTCTTGTGGACATGAAGCTCAGATAGTAAGATGTGGAGTTATAAAAGCTGTTCAATTGTTTAAAAATGTTTCCTTTTTAACAAAATGCTTTTTTAAGACTTATTCTTCACATCAAACGTGCTAGTAAAACACCCTTAAGTAAATTCATAAATAGTACTCAATAGGAACAGCTGCTTTGACTTCTGGGAATCTGGAAAGTTTATATCTTTTGTAATATTTTCTTACACTTTTTGGCGTTAAATCAAATGTCACACACAAACTACTGACTCGTTGTTTGATCCATGTTCATGTGTCTATTCATATTATGTACAGATAATTTCAGTACTATTAATAAAGTTGAAGTGAACTTCATGTAAACTCATATGTTAGATATCACTTCCTAATTACCAATTTAAAACTGAACTAAATTTAAATTAATTAAAACTTATGAAATGAGTGATATTCAAGAATGGCACATTGACAATCATCTGTGTAATCAACAAAAATATATAATTTGTACACAGCAATCAGCTTGCCAACAAAAATCTGATAAAAATGTTAACACTATATGAGTTCAAATAGAAATCACCCAGCAAATATGCTGTTATTAAAATTGCTAAATATTGATTTGCTGAATATATAGTGATTTTCAATGGCTTGCACTGTGCATCATCATATAAAATATATCATCATATAAAATGTGTCATTTATTTGCACTCAATATCTCTCAAATCCATTTAAGCAGCATAATGCTACATCGGTTTTAGACAATTGGATAAAAATGAACGTAGTCTTTGTTGCAAAGTTCAGATTGTGTGAAAATATTTGATTTCCTTACATTTTGCTTTAGATGGGAAGATTCCAACTATTGCCCAAAAGCATGAAAGGAAAGAGGAGTTTGGGTATAAACATAGATATCAATTTTATTTATCTAATATACGGATTTTGGCATGGTGTATTTTGGAACTGATCATTTTCACAGAGATTGACCAATGCCAGAGTAGACTTGTGGTTTGAGCACATATTAGGTTGGCCTGCATCTTTGTAAGAACCCCCTCAGTATTTTTGTGCATGTGCAACCCAACTTGCCACAATTTTAAAAAATAACCATCACATTCTGTTTCTCCTGGAAGTGAAACAGCTGGAGCAGAGAGTGAATAAGGGTGGAAGAGAAACAGCTGGAGCAGAGAGTGAATAAGGGTGGAAGAGAAACAGCTGGAGCAGAGAGTGAATAAGGGTGGAAGAGAAACAGCTGGAGCAGAGAGTGAATAAGGGTGGAAGAGAAACAGCTGGAGCAGAGAGTGAATAAGGGTGGAAGAGAAACACAGAAGGAAGGGATAGCAAGCATGAGAATTAGAGAAAGAGCAACAGCAGCAAAAAAGAAAAGATCAGAACATCAGACAGCAGGGATCTCAACATGGAGGAGTCACACAGTCTGCACAGGGAAGCTGAAATGATGGGTCCAGTCCCAGAGAGCCAGAGCATCATAAGACAGGTTCAGATCACCTAGAGACAGCAGGCCGAGGGGCACTTGCCCTTACGATTACAGTGAGCTTCGTTATACGGTGCTTTTGGAAAACCCATTATAATGTAAAATTTTCTGCTCTAATATATCTGGTCCAACTCAGCAGCTCAAACGTACAGCCCTACAAGACTTGAGCCCAGAGGGACTGGAGAGGTGAGGTTGGGGTACTTAAACGTGAGGTGCTTTTTGGTTGTCCTCAAGGGCTAGATTTGGTAGTCACGGCTCTACCGCATCAGCTGGTTACTTTAGTACGCACATATTGCTGAAAGTGTCCTCTTGCATTTCTTTGACCTTGAGGTTATAAGAGTGTCCCACAAGAATTGGGCAAACGTCCTTTCAAAGACAGGGAGTCCAGCTGACACAGGATTTCCTCACATTGTGGAACACAGTGTAAAACTAGGATAAAGGAAGCATCTTCGTGAAAACATATAGAGGGAATTTAATTAAAGTCCTACCAAATTAAATCAAATTAAGGAAATAAATTACATATTTACACTGACAATTTGTGCAAATTAGAAATTAAAGACCGTTTTAGTTTAAAAAATGTTTTTTAAACATTTTTGTCCACATAAATGCATACAAGTTTTTGAATTTGACAGCAATGACAGACATGATTACTCAGTTATGAAAGAGGACTGCTGCACTTTAGATTCCTCTGCATTACTACACTAGATTACAGTGTTTAAGAGTGGTGAACCATACAAAAAAAATTAATAGGACATAAATACAGCAGCTTTACAAAAAACTAATGCAATTCGCAGCACAATCTAAATCTGGCCAATGAGAACATTTATGATTTACAGTGAATATTTCAACATTATATCCATTATTGCAATCGATCCTTGTTTTCTAAGCCATAAAGTGAATGTGAAAATGAACCAGTAATTACTGACTATGGCTAGGTAAGCAATGTGACAAAGTCTATTGTTAGTTCACTAGTGAATATGTGCAAACGTGTGTGCTTGTGTACGTTTAGGGATCAAAGGCCCAAAATAAAGGTATTAATATTTGTGCGTGCGTGTGTGTGTGTGTGTGTGTGTGTGTGTGTGTGTGTGTGTGTGTGTATATTTGTGTGGACTCCTTTACGCTAGAGCTGCATTAGGAGCTTCTAAATCAGCTCCTCCCTCTCACACTAGCAGAGGTCTGTAAGATGTCAGTCTCCTTCAGCAGCTGCAGGACCAGGAGCTCCTCTGTTCCAACTCATATACCACATCACACAAACACTATTAAACGGACCCTTGGACACAAACAGCCAAGGTCATAAATCATATCCCTTCCTGCTTTATGATGGACCCAGTGCGCACACTGTATCTCTCTCACACACACACACACACATTAAAGGGGTCAGGTTTCAAAAAGCAGCTAAGGAAAGCAGCGTCTCGGCAGTGTCTCACCAGTGTCTCAGCCGTCTGACTCTCAGTCTCTCTATCTGCTCTGTCTCCTTCCCTTCACTGGGCCCACCTGCGAGTCTCCATGAACACATCTGCAGTAGCTGATTTGATATTTGACTGCAGTGGGGGATGAAGATGGGGGTTCCAAACCAGCTAGCGGGTGGACGCTGCAGCGGGGTTCAGGGCTCTGTCCTGTCGACCAGTGGGGGGTGATCACCATGTGCGGTTTCTTGTGCCTGCTTGCTAAGCAGTCCCCGAGAATGTACGTGTATGGAGCACGTTAGGAGAGCACGGCCAGCGTAACCAGCCCTCTCTGCTTCTTCAGGATGGCTACGGCCTGCTCATGTGTCACGCTCTCCAGACTCTCCCCGTTCACAGACAGGATCTGATCTCCACGTTTCAGACGCCCGTCCACGGCTGCTGCACCCTGCAGACACGAAACAAGAGCGTTAGGAACACATGAGACGGAAAGCAGAGGAACAGAGCATTAGGAAAACAGTGAAGACTCTAGATGGAAACTAGAGTCTAGACAATTTTCTGATTGAGAATTCACTAGCCTGACCAAGCTCCAATATTCCATAAGAGCATTCCCTGGGTGTTGTGCTAGTTCAAGGAATTCACAATACTAAACTCAAACATAAACTGTAGGTACCAGCATAACCATATCCAAACATAAGGGTTTCAACATATAAAATGCAAATCAATTACAGAATTTAAAAATATAATTTCAATGTTGTCTAGTCTTACTGTAAGGGTGCCAGAATATTCTTCAAAAATATTCTTATGTTGCCTCCCTGGCTAGATTTTAAAAAGCATCAAAATGCCCACATTAAACAGGTATCTACAAACCACACATTCCCACATATACAGTATCAGCTGACGGAGGTTGCGAATACTGCCTCAGGTGTGCCCCCTGCTGGTTCCTGTTGGTCACAGCTAAACTAGGCCAGAACGGACACCGATTACAGCAACCACTGCAGGAGACTTGGAGCATGTGTCTTGTGCAGTTTCATTCTAGCATTCTAACCAAAATACTATTATATCAACATAATATAGTAAGTTAATTAGCTACTATATCCCCATGTACACAAAGAAGAGGTGTGCGTGTACCTTGCTAAAGACTGTTTTGACATAGATGGGGAGGTCCCCGTGGGGGCTTCCAAAACCTCCAACTATACTGAAGCCCAGGCCTTCAGAGCCCTTCTCCAGAGTGATGCTCTTTGGCTTGGGAGTCCTGTCACAAGCACACACACACACACACACACGTAACTCAAACCTTACCTAAACTGCACACAGACAAAAATAAATACCCCCCTCCCCCCCACAACATTCTTTTTTTGAGGATGTGTGTGGGGTAAATATGTACTGTGTATTATGAAGACAAAGAACTGAAGAATAAAGGCTACACTTTTTAAATTATAGACAAACTTTAATTAGAAGAAAATAGTGCAAGGTGAATCGTCGACGTAACTGACGCAATCGATTACATAAACATGTCTATTTGCATAACGTGCATCGGCACGTCGCTATGAAGCAGGACGACTGCGTCCAGTCACAGTATGGATTCCCCCAGAGAACAAAGCTGCAGCTGCACTTACTAATACTCAGACACAGCGAAACACTTACAATGTTGAGAAACAGCCAGCGACCAAAAGAAGAAACAAAGCAGAACAAACATACACACTGATGACTAGGGAAACTAGACACAGGTGAGGATGTTAACACGGCTCTGTTGCCATTTATGTCTACGTGCATGTGTTACGTACTGCTGTATATATGTGTATGACTTTCAACGCCGTTTTGATTGAAAACCTTGACTCGCGCTTGCGTCTTGCTTGCCCTTGTCACACACTTAAGTTTCTTGTTAAGCGGTTTATTAGATGATAACCCAGAAATATTAATGAGATAAGTATTTGATATTCATTTTGGGTAAATTGTTACATTAATCAATTAATAAATAAATCATATTTGGAATAAACGTTCAATTAATTGTTAGACTAACGGACGGGTGGCAGGGGCATAATTTGATTAATTGATAACAAAAGAATTGTTAGGTGCAGCCCTAGAAGAAAAAAACCCATCAATATCTGACTGCTGGCAAAAGGCAATCAGGAAAAACAGCAGAGTAAACGTCAATGATGGTGTTCAGGGTGCAGTGTCAGGTTGGCAGGTTTGTGCAATGAACAGAGGAGCATGATTGGTGGAAAGTCCCATCACTCACTCCGTCTCCGTTGTCTGCGTCTCTGGATTGGTGCTGAGGGTGGAGCTTGAAGACATGCTCTCTACCTGACTGGCTATGGCATTGATGTTAGTGTCTGCTATCACCTGTCAACCAGACAACACAGACAAAGAAACACTCAGATATATAATGCATGTCATAGAAAACAGACGTACATATATTACACTATTTTATGTCCAAATACACACACACTCACCCACACACACACATAGCATCCTAATAAAATACCCTAAAGAGTGGCTTCTGCATCAAAACTCACATCAGTTTGGATGTTCTTCTGTGTACATGTGTCACAGAGATGACTGTCTGCCCGCGATAATGTGAATCTGTTCATGTGATGTGTATGTTCTGCATTGAAATGTAGCCCTCTAATCCCTTCCAGTCCTCAGTGCCAGCAGAGAGCCATGTAGATGGCAGCTCCACAGACAGGCCCTGCTTCAAAGACACCGATCCGCTGACACCACAATCATCCATCAGGCCTCTATCGCCTCTTCTCCGCCATCTAAATGCTTTTTTTGTCTTTCTCTGCATTTAATTTCTTTATTTCACCCGCACATCAATTAAAAGCGAAGCCTGCAACGAGTGCAAAGCTGCTCCACACACCATAATTTGCATATTTAATTAACAATGAGGCAATTAAAACTAAAATACACAACAACAACAAACAAAAGCTAATTAATGAATGACTCGGCCAGTTTGTGAGCAAAGTGGTGAAACATTCCCTTGCCATCACATTCACTTATCTCCCTGATGCACCTTCAGAGGGAGAGAGAGAGAGAGAGAGAGCGAGCGAAAGAAAGCGAGAGAGCAAGCGCAGCACAGAAGAATTACATCATGTTAATAGACTGTACTGGTGAGAATCTGCTTTATGTATCCAGGAGCTGAAATGAAAAGTAAGAAAAAATAAAATAAAAACCACAGTAAATTGTGGCCATGTGCCATCTGACACACAAGGTTATAAAAGAGGCAAACATGCTCAAAATCCACATGTACCTGCTTAAGTAGGAGAGAGAGGAGAGTACCGTCTCATGGATGAGCAGGAATGGACAAGGCAAAGAATGGTTGAGGAAGAATGAGGCTGGGAGATGGAAAGAAAGAGAAGGAAAAAGAGTGAAGGCAGAAAGAAGAGTGAGAGGAAGGGATAGAGAGGGAGGAGGTACGGAGACGGTGAGAGAGAAAAAGGGAGAGAGACACAGAGGGCGAGAGACAAAGAGACAGAGGGAGAGAGAAGTAAACAGTAATTGGTCTCCTAGCTGTTGTAATCAGGGCTGTGCAGGCAGGGCTCCCCTGCTTGAAAGCCCACTGCATTCCTCCTGGAGCGCGGCAGATAACGCCGCATTTGCATAAAGGCCTGGGATTATCTGGCAACCCGCGCTCAACTGCTGCACAGCTGCTGAGAGCTGATAACAGCACAGTGACACAGCACCAACCACTCACACACACACACACACACACACACACACACACACACACACACACACACACACACACACACACACACACACACACACACACAGAGACAGACAGACACACACAGACACACACCCCATACTGTATAATGCACACATACATTCTTAGGCATTCACACAGCACACTAAAACACACACAGGAACCACAAACCCATAAAACACTGATCAGTTCTGCATACAAACACCAGTGCACACAGCAAATAATCCTATACATTACCACATTCACCTATACAAGACACCATACAATATGATTCCTCCAAGCCTCTCAAAGTTTCTCACACAAATATCAAACTTTTTCTCTCACACACACAATTAACTTTTAATACAAATATACATGAATAGCCAATCTGCCAACACACAAACACACACCCCTTCAGTCTGGATGGGTCGCTGATAAAATGCATACAGCAATTTATAGGTGGTTGAAACAGCAAGGCTCAGTGCAAAAAAAAAAAAAAGCTGTGTGTTAAATGCAATACGAAATATTAACTGAAACTAATCCCTTCCATGCCAAGAGCTTCTGGAATGGAATTCAAAAATGGGACTTGGTCCATGCCAGCCTACAGTCCTGCTCCAGTCCTGCTGGAGTAGGCCACCACCCCTAACTGGTCCATCCTGGTGCATCCTCCAAGCTCCCTGGCCTCCAGGAGGTTGTGGTCTGATGTCTGCCTAGCAAGCAGCAGCTGCAAAGCACTGCTTTTTGTGTTTCTCTGGGTATTCAATATCTTCCAGAAATCAGAAATCTTTTTTGTGAATTATTACCCTCATAATGCTAATCCTTATGACAGTAAAGACTGTATATTGTACATTTCATTAATGTTGGTGAAGCTGAAGTATGACCACACCAATCTGGGGCAAAGTTGAAGCATAAGAGGCATTTGAACCAAAGTTAAATGAAGTGTACTCAAATATCCCAGTGAGAAAGGATTTGTGTTTCACAGTTAATCAGAAACGATGAGTGTTCAGCTGGTTTTCTGGAGTGAGTAAGACACACTTACTACCTGCAGCCCTGCAAGGCCTAACTGTTCTAAAAGGAACTACAATACATTCAGATTTGAACGTTCATAGATTTTTACGTGAAACTACTATGAAGGATTATGTTGTCCTGATTACTGTTTTTACTGGAATTTGTAACAATTATTGTTTTTTTGTTTTTTTTTGCCATACTGCAGAATCTTGAGAGATTAGTAGGCATCAGATCATCAATATGGTATTCTCATTTCGCAGGGCTGTTTGGAATCTTTAGGACATTCTAAAGCCCCAAGCATTCATGTGGGTGTACCTGCAGAACAATGCTGCCATAGGCGTTCTTCAACATACTGACCACCTCCCCATGGGTTAAACCTTCCAGTGAGTGGGAGTTGATGCTTACAATACGATCCCCTACCTTCAGATCGAGAGAGAGACAGAGGAAGAACACGCAACAAAAACACTATTAACAGTCACAAAACCAGACATTCGATTCATCGATTCAGGACCAATGCCTTTGAGAGCAGAGGCCTGTGTGCTAACTGCTACACAAAACTGAATCAATTAGGTGGCTTCTACTTCAATACACTGGAAGAAAAGAACTAAACAGACAAAATGCAGACAAACGTGTGCGAGACAGACAGAGAGAGGGAGAGAGAGAGAGAGAGAAAAAAAAAAAAAAAAAAGAGTGAGCGACCTTGAGGCGGTGGGTCCTGGCAGCCACTCCGTTTGCCTGGATCATAGCAATGAAGATGGGGATGTCCCCCAGGGGGCTGCCCCGCCCCCCTGCTATACTGATACCCAGCGCGTCAGTGGGGCCCTGTGGGAGAGAGCGAATTAATCCAGCCCTGCTCAGAGGGAGAGCTCACGCGTGACTGTGACTGAGGTGCTGATGTGGAGGTAGAGGTCAGACTCTTACCCGGGTGATCTCCACCGTACGCACACCTGCTTCGGGTCCTGGGAGGACGCATGCGCGTGTGTGCGCGCACAAACACACACACACACACACACACACACACACACACACACACACACACACACACACAGTAAGACCCAAGCTGCACAACACCCATCTGTACGAGTTACAAGCTACACAAACCACATTCTGTTAAATTACAAAGGAAGTCAGGAAGTTGTGTCCAGCTATGCCATCTGTGTGGCATGAGGGGAAGAACAAGAATGCAAGGCATTTTCATAGCTGCAGTTTCTTAGACACAGATCAATGCTGTGCTATTCACAGAAAATGTCCTACAGCTGTGTGAGCTCAATGTGTGAATCCAGCTATCATGACTTATGATTTATTTGTAGTTAGAATTCACAATAACATTAAAAAGGGGCTAGTCAGATTAGTTAGGTTTGAAGAAGGTAAGACATTTTGCCAGCTGGGATATTGCAATAATTAGCGGGAACGGGCGCACACACATTTAAAACCCACTTCAACTATCCCCTCCTCACACTAGTGGATGTCCAGCATTTGGGGGAAACCAAGGAGATTGTCAGTACAGTTAGCCGATTAGCATTAGCATGGAGCACCTATGCTAAAGCAGTGACAGGTTAAGTAGATTCAGTAGTTGAAGCAACGTGGGTAATTTAACTAGTTTAGGTGGAACAGGTAGTCTAGACTGTTACATTTACATTTATCTGACACTTTTACTCAAAGCAACTTACAATCATGACTGAGTATAACTTGAGCAACAGAGGGTTAAGGGTCTTGCTCAGGGGTCCAAGAGTGGCAACTTGGCAGTGGTGGAGCTTGAACCAGCAACCTTCTGATTACAAGTCAAGTACCTTAAACTACCACTGACTGTTAAATTAAGCAGGTTAGAAAGTGTAGATAGATTAGGTAAAGGATATATTATAGGTGGGCTTGCCAGAGTATAAGACTATGCAGCTTCAGGATGTAGGTAGTTTAGGAACGTAAGGTGGCTTAGATACCAGAGTTCTTGCTGTTGGTCTCTAGCTGTGCAGGTCTCCTGGCTGTGCTGGGCGGAGGGGCGGTGGGTGCTGCAGTGTTATTATTGGTCATGTGACTTCCATGACTCTGGGCAAGGGAAGACAGGAATGGCGAGTTCAACCAAGATCAAACTAGAACATGCAAATAGGTACACTTGGAACATTCAGCCTGCACAAACATGCGCACGTGTGCGCTAGCTTCTCTCGCCGAGTGACTGGGTCAGAGTAGTTAACCACCCCATGCTACTCATGCACAATCACGTGCATCAGTGGCGTGGGTGATCAGCGTTTCATGAAGCCCAGACATGGTCAGTCCTGATGTTTGGCTGGTGTTGGGAGTTAGTGTAAGTCTGTTAGAGTGAAGAGAGTCAGGGGGTCCAGGACAGAGGAAGCACTGAAGCAGGAGAAGCCATGGAGGAGAAGCTCAGGCTGAATTACACACCTGGCTTCCCTGGGAGGTGCGTCTAGAGGAGATCCAGGAGGCAGCTTTCAGCCGGCCCAACTCCAAGTGCACCATTCCTCTGGCACACTGCAGCAGGGGAAAGTGTGTGGAGGGTGACTGGTGTGCACACACACACACGGGCACACGCACCAAAACACTTTTGCATGTGTGCGCCTTCAAGCATGCACATACATATTGTGGCACGATTCTCAGGTTGGAGCCCTCTATGGCTACAGCACAGAACAGTTTAATGTTTGTCCTACTTCAGCTCATCACCTAGAACGTCATGAACTGAAATCAGGCCTGAAGACACAAGCTTTTGCCTTTTTCTACTTTCTATGGAAGAGATAACCTACTTCCTGTTCGCGTTCTTTGTCTCTCACATGCTCTCTCTCTCTCACACACACACACACACACACCTCCAGCGTGTATAATATTTTGCCTGGATATTTATAGACACTATAAAACAGGGTGACACTTTAGCCAAGAGCACACCTCCAGTCCTGTTCCACAGCAGACGCACCCAAATGACACGGGCTCAACTCAAACAGAGGGCCTGAGTCCAGACAGAACATTCCCCTCACATAACACAGCTTTCCTCCAAGCAGGGCAATTACAGCTCCTTCTCTCTCTTTCCCCCTCTGAACTACAGCTGGATAGGAATGGGGGTTTAAAAAAAAAAAAAACAAACAAACAAAAAAAAAAAACACAAAACAAAACAAAACAAACAACCCTCAACAAACACATCAATGGCGACACCTAGTGGCTGCTTTGAGCACATGCAGCTTTGAGTAAATCTCCTGTAATCCTGTTTGGGCCACAGTGTTACTGTTGTTGTTGCGTGTTATAAGCAGGGCTTAGGGCGGTAGGCTGAGCTTACCTTGAGCACGGCAGCAACAGTCTCCTGGGACGCCTGTCTCATGTCGTCTCCGTTCACAGACAGGATCTGGTCGCCCTGCATCAGCCTTCCATCCACATCAGCCGCACCTCCCTTAACCACTTCTGAGATGAAGACGCCCGTTCCATTCCTGCAGAGAGGGGGGAGAGAGAGAGAGAGAGAGAGAGAGAGAGAGAGAGAGAGAGAGAGAGAGTGCGCCAGCGGGTTCATGAGGTGCGTTGGAGCATGGAAATCACCAAACTGTGCTAGACCCTCAACCTCCAGGTGGATTATATGCAGGGCTCTAGGAAACATGCCTAGCTCCCTCCCAAGCTGCATTCACCAATACCGATCATTTGTGTTTTCTGCCCCAGGAGCTCTAACATCCTGCAGTGCTTAGGGCCACCCCTATGGGGTGGTAGAGGGAATAGCTGGGAATGTACCTCTTGCCCACAATGCTGAGGCCCAGGCCGCGGCCGCTCTTCCTCTGTAGTTCCACAGTGAACACGTCCAGGTTCTCCTCATCGCGGTACTGTGCTTCGTCGCGCAACACCGTCAGACGTACTTTGGCAGGAGTCTGTCTCAGGGCTGCGATGGCGTCCTCGTGAGTAACACTGCGCAGGTCCACACCATTCACCTGCAAGGGGTGACAGAGGGTGGCACCTTTACAAAGTTGCCATCTAAAGGCTGGTTTGGTGGAGAAGAGCTGTAAAATGTCCAGTGCTGTTCATGTCCTAGAGCAGGCAGATCTCCAGTAGCATGTCTTCACCTGGACCGCCATTACTGCTACAGCCTGACACACAAGACTTTAATCAAGTTGTGTTCTTTGTATTATGAAGACTAAATTCAATTGCATTAAGTGTAAATTCAACATTGTGGCGACAGCAACAATAGTGCTCTTATTGTAGTGAATAAACAGTTTGACAATGATAATAAATGGTATGACAAATAAACGATATGACAAAAACAGTTACATACCATTTTTGGAAAGAAGAACTACATATTTGCTTTGTAGGTCAGATGCACCTGCTTATTGGTCTCTCTGACAAACACCCGCAGTGCTACTTTGGTCCAGCAGGTGGAGGCATTGCCTCAGGCTGGCACATTCAGATAATGCTAATGGTTTGAGCGAAGAACATTAGGGCTCACTTCCTGTACCCTTCGAGTAAGAGATGTTCAGCCACTGCTTGAGAGCCCTCTGTGTCTTTCTGTCTCCCACCATCTCTCTCTCTGTATCTCTCTCCTTTAGTCTTTCCTGCTCGCTCACCTCCAGGATTTGATCACCTGCCCACAGCCGTCCATCCCGTGCAGCTGCTCCCTCCTCATACACCTCATGGATCACAATAGCATCCTGCAGAGAAAAAGAGAGAGAGAGAGAGAGGTGGGGGGGAAAGAGCAGAGAAAAAGTGAGGGAGAGATATGGGGGAGAAAAAGAGGTAGAGGGGAGGGAAAAAGATAAGATAGCGGGGGGGAGAGAGAGAGAGAGAGAGAGAGAGAGAGAGAGAGAGAGAGAGAGAGAGAGAAGACAGATCTTTATGGATACTGTCAAAGTCACTATGAAATGGGGAGACCAATTAAGACAGCGACAAAAACCAATTAAGACATCTCTCAAAATTTGCACTTGGCAAAACCAAAAGGGCCTTGTGCAAAAGATCCACAGACACAGACAGAACGTCTTTCCCAGATGAAGTGCCCTGAATGCCTGAGGGTTTTTTCCTGCTAACAGTGTAGGTCAGAACAGTTCTGTCCTCCAGGGAGCCAACTGCCCCACAGGGCTGGACCTCACTGCAGCTATGTGACAGTGGGGAGGGAACAGGTTACTGGGGTGATATTACACTGAGGAGCTGGACCATTCAGGTCAAGTGGGCCGCCTCTAGTGGGAGGTGGGCTCTAGACTGGCTGTACAATCAACAGTTCAGTCTAACTGGGAGCCAAGCACAGCAGAAAGTTCCATCTTAAGGAGCATGAACATACACAGTCTAACACACAGTTCAGCTTCTAACCAGGAAAGCAGCAGTTCTGATCATGCTTAAAGGCAGGTGGTTGTGCTTAGTACCAGCTGTGTGTCTTTGCCCCCAACTATGCTGAGGCCCAATCCCGAGCGCCCCTTCGAGATCTCGATGAGCGTCTCCTGCCCCGGCACTATGGGGCACGTAGCAGGGTCTGCAAAAGAAAAGACCGCAAGACAAAGGATGGAAGATGGAAAGCTTGTGAGAAAGAGAAACCAAGTGATGAAATAGCAACTCCTACTGTATTTTACCGAAGAGAACCAGCGGTATCTTGACAGTATCTCCTTTTTAGAAAGACAGCGAACGTTTAAAGTCAAAAGCACACTAAAGCAGATCCTAAGATAAAGTCGTAGTGCTGAAGGCTCACTTTAAAAAAGCTTCCAAGGCTGATATGCTCGATACAGTAGTTAATTGAAAAAGAAGCAAGCCAATGTACACACCATGTGTAACTCTATACAAGAAACTAATGCAAATGTACTATAAATATTACAGGTTGGCAAAAAACTGTTTTGAGAGGGAAAAAATAAACTATTTATATGCTGTGTGTTAGTTCTGTGAGGTCCTGAGGGAAGCTGACTGCCGACATGTACCTCTGTTAGTGTATCCAGGGTCAGGGCTGGTGCAGGCAGGAGACACTGTAAGCAAGGGCACTACTGCATCTACTGAGTCCCCAGGAGGCTTGCAGGAGATCCTCAGACCTGCAGTCTACAGACCAGGGCACGTACATACGCACACACGGTTTTGCATAAACCTTTTGGTTATGCTAAAATTGTCCAATCCCAATATCCCATTTGAATTTACTATCTTAATCCCAATATATATCTATTTAAGCATTCACCTCACTTTGAACATGAAAGACAACTTCTCATTACTTACTTTCAAAGCCACCCCCCAACACACACACACACACACACACACACACACACACACACACACACACACACACACACACACACACCTACATACACACACATTCACATACACACACACCTTCTCCACTTCTGGCATGGACAGTTCCTCCCTCTCAGTCTCTCGTCCTCCTCCTCCTCCCTCTGACTTCAGCTTCTGAATACAATTGCAAACGTAATTCAAATGTAATGTACAATTATACACAGTAATTACATGTAATTATACAGAATGAGATGTCAGTTGTCCTACACCAAACCACTAATACGTCACATAGTGCCCAGTCCACCTGAGCCCTGGGTGAAACCCTAAAGTTTTTCTGCTACTCAAGAGGACCTAGCATAAAGAATAAAGCTCAGCAGCGAGGATGCATGGGCCATCTGTGACGGAGGAGGCCCAGCGTGAAGGCTCACTCCCATCTCCCACCTTGGAGGCGCTCTCTCCCTCTTGCAGATCCTTCTCCGTGCTCTCCTGGACCCCAGAGCTCACTGCAGTCACCTCACTTGTCTGCTCCTGGAAGCGAGGGAAAGTCACACCAGGGTGTAAAGCGGCGAGCCTAAACGAGAGCTCGCACAGACGCAACTGGGTCAGCGCTGTGTGGCCCAGCTCCATGCAGGACGTGGTGCCGCTAGGAAGCCTCTGCCTGGGCAGACAGGGACGACAACGGAGAAGTGGCGAGGGGCAGGGGAACGAGGCTGCCCGAAACTAGAGCTGGAGCTATTTACGAACACAAATGCTCTGGAACTGGGGCAGGGAACTCATTGTTTTGTCCGAGGGAATCAGAGTAGGAAAGAAAAAATCTAACAGAATTGGACCAGCTTTATTTAAAACACCCCCAACACCAGCTCTGTTAGATGACTGAACTACTAATTCTGATTCCTCAGTATTAACACTTACTAATATATGTTTTTGTTAAAAGTTGCATTAAGTACATGTAAAATGAAACACATGTAATAATCTTGTACTACCTTTAGCCTAAACTTAGTACACTGGTAACAATGGCCGAAAGCCCTACAGCATGCCTGCGTGCAGCGGCTCAGCTCCCCCTGTATGGCCCACAGGAAGGCTAACCTGGGGTAGGGGCATCTCTGGAGGACACTGTCCCAGCCCAGCTCTCTCTTGCAGCTGGCACTCCTCTGTGAGTACTGGAGGTGCTGGAAGACTCTGAGGAACAGAACATTCACAATCTGCTGTTGTGCTTCTCTCGTGAAAAGCAGCTTGCCGGTTTAAGTAGTCCAACAACAAAGGCTGTGTAATGATAATACTAAATTAAATGCAGCACTGCTAAAATGTACATGTATGTTTACCAAGCATTTGACTAGTTCGGCTAGTTCTGCCCGACTCTTTATAAATTCAGTGGCTGAAAGTACTTGAAAGAAATGTTACTTTTCCTACAGGGACATCTGCTTCCAAAGGTGCACTTTTATAATAAATGTAACAAAAACTCCAAACACTCAAAACATTGTTCTGGATAACCTAGGGACAGTTGATTTACTTATTTACTTTTTAATTAAAAAAAAAAAAGAAAACAGAATTTGCTATTTAAAAAAAACAAGAAACAAACAAACAAAACAAAATTTCAGGCCTTAGCAAAAGCACGTGTCCTGCTAACGGTACAAAACCAGACGACTTGGTGGGAGAGCGGCACTACAGCAACGCATACTGCACCTCACTGGGCGAGAAGAACGACGGCTGGGGGGGTAAAGGGGCCACTGCCATTTGACTGATAGCATCTTCATTCCTGCCAAAAGACAAGAAACATCAGGATCACAAACCACTCTGAGGGAACCGGGAGATCCATCTGAGTAAGGGCTGCATTCAGACGCTGTGCTCATGTGCGTCGTACGTGAGGAGGAAGGTTGCACATCTCTTTCTCTTAGACATACCAGCGACCATGCTTTGTGGCAGAGGACAGTGGTACTAGATCTGTGCTGAGCTGAACGTGTCCAGACTTTGTGAATGGCATGAACGTTCATGATGCAAGGAGGGGGAAAAACATCACGAAGAACACTGAGGTACAGGAAGCAGCGAAGGACCCAGGAGTCAGCATGAAACATCTAGGCGTTCACTCCAGTTCACCTTTAACTCAGCTATGCGTTCACTAGGTTCTTTTCTACTCAGTCATGGTGTGGGAGCCAGACCTTTCCTCTCATGGCACAATACTGAATAATGCTTGTTTATATTTGCTCAGACTATTGCAACACTTTTTTACTGCATTAAAACCGAGACCAACTCTGCACAGATGACAACCTATGATTTTAACTGTAATTAGGGCAACAATTCTCATCAGTACAGGGCTGACACAGGGAAAGAGCCATCAGTCCTGCTCCCAGCGAACAGGCATGCTAATGCCAATACCTCAGCTTTAATCCAGACACCACAGTGCACCATCAGTTACTGTTCGTTAAACCCAGCCTTGCTGAATTCACTTCTACTGTCCCTATTCCCAGCCTTGCTGTACACATTTCTGTCTCAATCCCTCTCTGCTCCATATGTTCAGGACAGGCTTTCTGAAGCCTGGTTGAACACAGTGACAGCTGTTAATATGCCAGCCTGGTGTCATGTGGATAGGCTAACAAGCAGACAAAGAGGTGCCGCCACAAAACCAGGTTTCCACCGAGACATTGTGCATCAGCCTTCCAGGCAACAGCAAGGCACCCAGAGTGCAGTGCAGCAGCTCCAGAAGCTCAGCACATAAGCTGAATGAAAGAGAATATTTAATTCACACACACACACACGTATGTATGTATAAACACAACACAGAAACATACATAAAAAACAGTTGATGTTGAGATGTGTGTTTTTGTTAATCAAAAATGAAATAAATGAATTAACATGGAACTAAAATATAAACTGGATTTTTATAATTGAAAGGAATCAAAACATCATTAAAACATTTATCACCACAGAGCTTGTGGACTCTAAAGCAACTATTTAATTGCAGGCTTACACACATCAAAGCAGAAACCAGCAGAAACCAGTGGCTGCATCTGTTTTAAACAAGCCCCCCACTACCACGGTATAGTTGGACAGCTCAGTGTGCTTGGATGAGAGCCCCGGTGGACTCGTTCCACATACGCGATGCAGCAGATGTCCAGGTTGGCCGGCAGGTTGCTGGTATTGACAGGTAGAGAGGCGCTCTGCCAGTTGTCCTGCTTGGTGCGAGCTCAGCCAAGCACTGGCTGCTGAGTTCTGGCTATACACGGTGTGTGGCAGCGCCGAGCCTCCCGCCAGCCTGAGCAGAAGCGCCTTCTCGTTGCAGTTCTTCAAAATCGCCAAGATGACAGAACAAACAGCCTGAGAGCTTTCCTGCCTCACACCCTGATATTAACCCATTACAGGAAAGCCACTAAACGTTGTAGGCTAAGTATGAATCTCTCAGAATGCAGGAGGAGACTCAAGGAGACCTCAGCAAAGCTATAACCCTGACCATAGGCTTCATCTGCTGCCTGCTTCCAGAACCTGCTGTAGGTGCTTCTTGAGGGCACCTGCCATACTGGGCAAACCGACAATTAATCCTCACACAGGTTTAATCAGGAAACACTGCAGATGCCTACCACTTTGCCATCCCACTCTCCTTCTCTTTCTCTCTCTCTCTGGTCTCCCTCTTTATTGGTCCCTCTAGGCAAGACGGTTTTATTGGCCTGCTAAAGCAATTAAATTTCATCTTAAGAAAACAAATATACTTAAAATATGCATAAGATGATTAGTAGCTGCATTAAAAAGTAACTAAAAATAATAATAATAAAAAACAAATCTACTTCTAGCTGTCTGTCTCTTCTGTAATCCCTCTCTGGTTGCCAGCGCCTCCTCCTGTTTATGCAGTGTTTACCTGCTGACTCTTTGCCAAGCACTTTTACAGCATGTTCTGTCAAGGTGAGGTCAGGAGAGTAGAATGGATAGAACTGATAAAACAATAAATGCTTTCCATCTATTAAATATAAACAAATAGCATAAAAGTACACTATACTCAAGTAACAGGCCGAAGTAACTATAATTTAATGACAATTACAGTGTCATTTCAGGGGATTATATGGTGGACCAGTTTATCTATCTGATATACTAGAGCTGTGAGCCGGAATGAACTATTGGGTCATTAGAAACTAATCAGTCAGTCCTGCCTAAGAAACACTAAGCATGGAGAGGAACCAGCTGTCAGAGGATATTAGAAGAGCTCCAACACTATACGTTTTAAAATCAAAGTTAAAAACATCTCCATTTGGCCAGGCTAGATATTATTTCAGTTCCTGTGGCACAGCACTTTTAACTTTTAAGCACCACAGTCATTTTATTTTTATGTTATTTTCTTTCATTCTTAATTCAGTATTTATTTTAATCTTTTAAAACATTTACATTTCTCTTAAATTTTTATTTTAAGATCTGTTTAATTTCTCTTAATCTCTATTCTATTTCCTTAAACACCTTGTTTTTAATATTTCAATTTTGAAACATTTTTACTTTAGCTGTCGCTAAAGACCTTCCCGAGGTGACATCATGCTGTAATAAGCTGTTTCTATTATTATATTTGAATACTCCTTGTGTATGAATGGTGCTATATAAACACTCTTGCCTTGCCTAGCCTATAAATAATAGGTAAAATTAACATAATTGTAAATAAAAATGGTCATGTTTAGTATTTGGATGCATGTTCTTTGAATTGGGGCTGCTATGTATACAAAGTGTTTCTAAGAAATATAGATGTAAACAAATCCACAAATGAAAAGACATACAGTCACACTGTTCATAGTCTCATTTACAGTCCAGTATACAGAGGTCTTACTGCTCCGAGGCCAATATACAGTATAATATAAACACAGGTAAAGATGCAGCAGGTAAATCTGGGTTAAACCAACATTTCAGCATCTTTGCCTCGTCTCTTACACGCTCAGTGGGGAACTGCACTGTATGTCCTTTATGTCGTCTGCCTCCCGCCATTGTTTCCATAGCAAAACATTCAGGAGCTCATCAGGCTCCGACACACGACCTTTGACGACATAAAACATCACTCAGGCTTGTTAGCGCTGTTTCCACAACATCCCACTCGCAGAACCTGCATTCACCTGATCATTTGCTGCAGGATGGGATTTTCACTATAACTCTGACAACCGTCAGGATCCGAGGAAGTCAGTAATTTTATTTTGTTTTTTTTAATAAACACAACATGGTTTGGTAGTTTGGAACGACACTGCATCTCCTGTAGCATCTAAATAATTCGCTGATACCATCCAGGCATGTCAGCCAACAAGTATTGGGGAATTTGTCATTTCTGACAAAATACACCAGCACCATGGTCAGACCATGGCTGAGAAACTGCTGGACAATCAATCAACAACGCATCACACTGCAGGAAATACCTACAAGATGGAGCAAGGCTTGGGTTCTGACATTCTTTACAACACTTCTAAATAACATTTTTAAAATTTAAACACACTCTGCCTTTCCCAGTGGCACTGTGATATATGTCTAGCCTCGGTCCTTTTAACAAGGGTAGGATGTGAGATGACAGCTTCTATATCAACAGTTTTTCAACCATCACACAATAGAAAAATATTATCAGACGCCATTGACAGCATCACTTCTACAAGGCTCTGATATTGCTGACATTCTCTAATATTCACGAGTCAAATTCTATGTTCAATTCACACCCTGGCTGTGCTGACTCCATTCTTCACAGCCTCACCTCAGGAGCCTGAGGTTGGAATACCTGTGCCCTCTCCTAAAAATGCCAATAGCCAGTTTAACAGATGGTGAAAGAGCAGGTTTTGGAGCCTGATAAGGCAGTTGGTTAAGGTTAGCGTTAAACATCAGACTCTCCTGGATCAGAAAACAAAAAGGAAGAATGCATTTTTCTTCATTTCACCATATTAAAAGAGTTTTATTATTAAAAAATAAAAAAGCAGCAAAACAAAACTATATAAAATATATATCCATTGTAGAATAGTTTTAAAGTAAAGCACTGGCTGTGAATATGTTAAATTCCATCTAGATTTTCTTTGGCGTATTGTGGAATTTGCTTTGCATAATTTTACATTTGCATAATTTAATTGGACAGACATTGCGCTTCAGCCATCCCTCAGTTTATGGTTTGAATGTTCAGTGCTGAAAACTGTTCAGCCACACATGTTCAGAGCATTGGCATTGCTAGCCTGGTCAAGCCAAGACTAGCAGCTCTCCTTGCGCATGTCAACACTGGGGTAGGACCGAGACAAACCGTAAACGTCACGTAAGGCTGTAGGCGTGTCAGACACTCACACAACTGTGCTAAAGTGGTGGAAGACCCCTTCCCTACTAGATATGTAGATAAACTTGAATGTGAGAAGTACTCAAATAAAAGTCATACATTCAGCATTAATCAACTTAAGTGGTGAATATAAAAGTAAACATGGTTTTCAGGGGGTTAAACACTTAAAATATTTATTATTCACAACTTGCAAACAGACCATAATGGGTTTTACTGGCAACCCAGGCACTACGTTTCATTTTAAGGAGATTTATGCATGGCTTCAGTAGCCTTTATAGGCTATCATTTGTTATGTACACTTCCCAATTACCACATGCTGGTATTCTGTAAGCAGTGCTCCTTTTAGGAAGAATGATCACAATACTAGTTCCTTGCTCAAAGAATAAAACTATTTATCTTTCATAGAGAGCAAGTCATATTGTATGCACTAGTATGCACTAATGCGATTATTCATTTTTAACAATCAGCTAGAGCCCCCCCCCCCCAAAAAAAAGCCATTGCATCCCGTCACCTCCCCGTTATCTAAAATGTTTTAGTGTAAACAGTATTCTTTGCTATGAAAATTGAATTAATCTCACCACACATTTCATGACAGGCTATCTGATTTCATTTGTAGTGAGTCGATGGTGCTGAACTGGCAGGAACTGATGTATTTATCCAATTAACGAACTCAACAGTAGGTCGATAATTAAACATGTCTTTAAAAAGGCTTCAAAATAATCCCAGATGTATCTCTTATTTGCTAAATTTGAAAATCAAATCAGAAAGGGGTATATTATAGATTGAAAAAAATAAGTTAGGGGAATGGCAAACAACCCTCAGAGCAAATATGGCAAACTGAAATATGGTGCTTAGACACTGAACAGAGGAGGAGAGGAACAGTGTGTTTACGCAGTATGAGAATGTATCAGATTTCATAGACTACTAAGCTTAGGTGTGGGACTATGATTACTTATCGACAGTATTACACTCATTGTAATTACTTCACAAAAAGAGTGTGTGTGGTAGTGAGAGAGAGTGTGTGTGTAATGCTGTCTCACCTGAGCAGCACCAGCTTCACTTTGGCTGCCGCGCTCTTTATTATGGCGGAGGCATTTTGGTGACTCCTCCCATAAAGCACCTGGTTGTTGATCTGAGGGCCAGACAGGGAAAGGCACCCATTATTACCACTGAGAGGAGGATCCTCTAGGTTAACTACGTAACATGTATCAAAGTTCTGACCTAGGATCAGTCCTGAACCCTCCGTTTATAACTGTACTCAATAAAAACATACAGAGCTTCGAGCTCACAGACCCTGGCAGTCCCAAAGATTTCTTTTTTCATACTTAAAGAAATCTCTTTTTTAGGGTGCAATAAATGTACCTCTTCTTAAACAAACAATATTTTTGAAACAAGGAGACACATCCACATGAAACACCACAACGTCAGCTAATCTCATCTTTGCAACTGCTACAAAGTGACATGGAGGTGGTCTAGTGTG
This sequence comes from Electrophorus electricus, assembly GCF_041902795.1. Classification (NCBI taxonomy): domain Eukaryota; kingdom Metazoa; phylum Chordata; class Actinopteri; order Gymnotiformes; family Gymnotidae; genus Electrophorus; species Electrophorus electricus. The sequence continues at coordinate 12,591,955 of NC_137522.1, read as the reverse complement.
TAAACAAACAGAGCTGCTACACAGTTAGTAAATTTCCCTTGACGCTGCTTGCTAGCATCATCTAGAGTGAAATGTGGCAGACTTCAAGCACATTCGCATTTCAACATTGGGAAAGTTCCCCCTCTACGTTGGTCTGCTAGCTGGCCCAGCAAAAACAACCCCCCAAAAAAACAAAAGAACTCAGAATAACAATTTTTTAGGGTACATGGACATGGTAAAGCAGTGAAGCACTGTATTGCCTTTTGATACAAACCATTTTGACTTAGAGAGGCCTGCTCAATAATTACATCTCTATTCATCTGTGACGGGACCATCTGACAGCCATCACTAAAGTAGAGTCATGCGTAAGTGTAATGGAACAAGACATTAGCCACATTTCAGAGCACACAGATGTCTGCTTCAGCAACACAGGACTCTTTTTGCTACATCAAACAAATTGCTAAATCAATATGCAATTTACTGTTGATCATAAAGATGATGTAAATAAATTAAAAAAAAATGATCATCCATACATATCACATTAAACCGAACCATTTCAGGCCATTGCAGGGAGAGAACGTGAGGATTTATGACAGATGAAGAGCAGATGAAGGATGTTGAGTGTATATGTATTTGTTTATATATACCAGCGGGGATGAAATGTCCACATTAGGATAGGGACAACTGACATTTCTGACTTTGAGGTCCCCATTTTTTTTTATTATTATTATTTTTTTTTTTTTACAAAATTTGTACTTCCTATGAAATATTAAATGATTTACTTTTGGGTACTGGGGTTCAGGTTAGGGTTAGGTATAGCATTAATTAGCTTATCATCATTAGGTCAATTTAAGATCCCTAGAAGGACAGTAAAACAAGGCTGCCTGTGTGAGTGTTGTACACAGAAATGACTACAGTGAGAACAAGTTGCAGCGTTCAAATGAATATTTCATGCTGCCAGTTCCACTTGTGTAATAAATGGAGCTGGTGTGGCTGAGAGGAGGTGTGCGTGGTTGGAGGATGGGCTGGAAGAGACTACTGCCCAACAGGAGTAAGGAGTGCAGAAACAGATGGGTATGGAGAGAGAGAGAGAGAGAGAGAGAGAGAGAGAGAGAGAGAGAGAGAGAGCAGGAAAGCAAAGAGCAGGCTTTTGTCAAAACTGCAGTACTTCAAATAAAAGGTTTCAGACATTTGAACAGCTAGCATGCATGTTCGAATCAGAAGCTCCAGAGCCGAAGTAGCAGCTTATGGACTCAAGGTTTTAAATTTGAGTTATTCCCCAGGGCTCGGACCGATCTGGATGACCCTGTTAGACAGAACTGCCTCCAATACCGTTACTCAGTTTAAAAGAGAGGGCGTCTGTCCTTTTAAGTGTTCGCTTAAAACAAAAAAAGAGATAGTGAATGTGCTACAAAGAGAACAACAAAACTGACTAAAACAGACACTGATGGAAACCTTTCATTTTCCTTCTCAACAAGCTCAACATGAAAGAGACAGTATTACCCAGAGAGAGAGAGAGCAAGACAGAGCAAGACAGAATCATTCACCTGCACTCCGATAACTCTTGAGTAAATCACTCATACACACAGAGAACTCTTGGGAGGATCACTCACACACACTGATGGCAGCAGGTGCAGCTATAGGAGTGCCCTGAGAATGTTCACAGTCTTGTACAGAGTAAACACCAAGAAAACCTGGACAGGTCACATGTAAGAGCCCGTGTGTGTGTGTCAGGAGGGTGTGCATCACCTCCAATAACTCGTCCCCGATTCGGATGCGTCCATCGCGGCCAGCTGGTCCTCCGGGGGCGATGCCCACCACAAAGATGTTGATGCAGGAGCGGTCCCTGTTCCCGGCCAGGCTAAGACCCAGACCCTGGCCATCCTTCTCCAGCTCCACCAGCAGAAGATCACCCACCAGCTCACCATACTTTTGCCTGATCCCTTCTATACACACACACACACACACACACACACACACACACACACACGTGACGTCCATGAGCAAACAACAATGAAACGCCAGGCCACTTAAGCAGACGCTTGCAAGCCAAAGCCTTTGGATTTCAGTAACGCTGAAATAAAACGCATCTTTTATAATATATACACCTCGTTTTACGCACCATGAAATACTCACAATATTCATTATTGCGGTACTGAGATAAAAGGTAGAATTATAACATTTCTATCATTTCAGTGTAAAGAGTAATATCAAACATTTCATCATTCTTGAGACAATCAAACACTACACCAATGTCAGTCACATTAGCATAGAACACTGTGGAAAGGGTGTTATCCAAACACGAGCCCAGACACTCGGAGCTCTTTGCACAAGTATCATTTCCAAATAAACCTGCCCAGCATGGAGGTGGGTGTGGCTAACACCTCCCACTCATCCAGGACACTTAGTGCACCAAACAGGAGCAGCACTTCAGAGTCCAGGTGGGAGGAACTTGGTGTTCACAGGAAGGGGATTTTAAGGCCTCAGGTTTGTGAACTGTAATGTGTTACAAGTTCAGTGCAGATGACCCAGGCTCAGACAATACTAATAATGTGTGGGAATGTCTTGTCTATTAAAAAAGGGGAAAATCTGTATTGTCACATTGCACCACTTGCACATTGGTAAAGTTTGTCAATAAAAGTGTTGAAGGCAACTCTGCATTGTTGCCATATATTCATGCTTTTGGTGCATCAAATACCGAGGTTTCTGTTTAACAACTGTCCAAATACTTTCAACACAACTTCCACTTTCATTGACAAACTTTAGTAGTGTGTAAGTGGTGTAAGAGCATACTTTCACATGCCTTTTCAGACAATTGGCCAAAATGAAAGAAAGAGATCCCTTAGTTGGTAAATGGTTTCTTTAACAAATGTATGATTTCTCTTCTAAACTTTCATTCTCTCACTCTCCATATCACACACGTACACACATGCACAGAAAACTACAACATAATCAGGCTCCAATATTCCCTTCTGACACTTGGCAGATTTTTTTTGCTTAGGGGGCGTCAGTTTCAGCAGAATTTCTGACTAAAACCGCAGCAATCAGGCTCTCCGTGGGCATGTGTGTGCGCGCATGTGTTTAGGTGGAAGCAGGGGCTAGCTGTCACCTTTCTCTCCATGACGACTCACTGCTGTTTTCATTTTCAATTTCCTTTTACGGCAGGGGTTCTCTTTACTGCTGTCACCATGTGAGTGGAGTAATTAAAACCCTCAAGAGCCACATAAAACTATAGGGAATACAAGGACTACAGGAGGTGAGGGAGAGAAAGGGAGAGGGAGAAAAAAGCGAAGGAGAGAGAGTATACAGGGCAAAGTGGACAGGTTCTGCATCTGTCGGATAACCAGCACACCTCATTAAACAGTGCTTAGATGTTTTATGAGCTCATGCACTGCGTCACTGTGGCTTCAAAGGATCCACTGCTTACGGGATACATTAGTGAGTGAATAAATGTTTCAGTCAGCCACACACACATACGGATATTGATTACAGATTCCAAACACAAGAAATTCAAAATATAGCGCTTAAGCTGAGTTGATTCCAGCCTCCAGAAAGAACATGGAGAGGGAATACCAGGACAGAGTCAGGAGATGCAAGGCCACTGCGCTGACCCCAGCATGCTACATCGGTTCTCTCATATGACCAGCCTCTCGGTTCAGTGGGTAAAGAATTTTCCATGCCACATTTCCTTTTACAGCTGTGGTCAGATTAACTGGTGGTAGAGACAGCACAGTAACGAAGCCTCCCAGAATACAATCACTATTACCTTCGATTGGTCATTCAGTCAGACACATCAGTGCAGTCAGTTTCCAGATCTGCAATTCTCCAGCATTCCTTGTTAGATTAGTGTGGAACACAATCAATAGACTCAATAGATTTTATGTAGGTCCAAACCTAGTGAGCTGATGTTGGAAAACAGCAGCTCGGGACTGATTCTTTTTTCAGATCATTTAGAACAGGACACAAGAGAACTTTAGTGAAGGAAAGCTCAAGGCTTTCCCATCAAGGCCACTGGTGGGGAGGGCAAATCCAATGTTGTGGAGCTGCTGTCAACCATGTATGGAACAGAAGAGGCTTCAGAGTCTGGGGCAAAACCAGATCAATACTGTGGACATTACATCGTATATTTAAAGGCAACTTTAAAAAGAATATGGGAATTGTCACCTTTACTGGCACAATCACCAGAAGATGAAAGTGAAATGAGCTGAGGGCTGAGCAGAGAGCAGTTCTGCCTGCTGAGCCCATCTCAGTGCCTTTCATCTCATCAAGCTCAGTGGCCTTGCACCGTGACTGAAAACTGCCCCTTAACCTTCCATCCACAGTCACATCAGCAAGGGTCAAGCGTCTAGTTGAGAAGCCTACGTTTAAGCCTGACAACACGGGCAACACGAAACTGTAAAGATGTGATGATGATGATGATGGTAAAGTGGGTGGTTGCAGGGAGCTGGTCTCCGACCAGCACATAAAAGTAACATCTACCCGCAGTTCACAGACCGTTGAGCCGGTCATACCCTCCTGGGGCCGTAGTGCAGGAAAGCAATGGGAGCTCTTGGAGGCAGGCTGCAGAGAGAACGTGCTGGTGATGAGGACTGAAGCAGTCTGATGATGAAGTGATGCTCATTAGGGAGTATTCAGACGGAGGAGAAGACCGAGGGAGTGGGGCACACAGAGAGAGGCTGATACGAGAGCACAGAAATCTGTGAAAGAAATATTACTATAATATGTCAAAATGTGCTTATGGACTGAGCGTGCATATCTTTTAAAACTTTGTTTTTTGGGTTGTATTTTTTTTTGGTAGATTATGCATTTTAATCTTAAAGGGAACATTTTCTCCTCTTATAACCTCTTATAAATGGCCAAGCAATCATAGTGCAGTCTATAAATCACCTTGACAGTCCTTGGTCTGGCTTTGTGATACCCATCATACGACTGGGCTCCTACAATAGTGCCATATCTAAGAACATCTGTTTAAAATTATGTGGCATGATTGAGGATGTATATATAAATATCTGATTAAGTGACTTTTAAATTACATGTTTTTCATTTTAAAATCATATTGGGGACTAAAAAAAAGGCAGTGATAACTGTGTGGATGCTTTTCACGCTTAAAAACTTCAGTCCTCTCCTTCACTTTTTCCGTCTGTCTGTATGATGTTAGGTGAGGGGAAAGAATGAGAGAGACAGACAGAGCGAGAGACACTGATTTCCAGAAACTTGCATATTATAATAATATATCAGCAGAGCTTTTCAGTTTGTGCTGGTTTGTTTTGCAGGTAGTTCTGGCTCATCTCATTTTCTCAGTGCCCACTGGATATAACAGACACCAGGTCATCACTGTAAACTAAAAGAATAAAAACCAAGCCTCGTACCTCCTGAATGCGCTAATATTTTATGAAACGTGTACAATGGCCATAGTTTCGTCTCCTGACCAGAGGAATGAGGTGAAATAAAGGGTGCCTGCTGGACCCTTCGTGCATGTGAGCTATGTGAACACTTCGTCCTAAAAGCCAGGAACTGAGCTCCATGGCAGGGGATCTGAGAGCACAGCACACACACGTCTGCCCTCTTTTCACAGCTACTGCCTCTGAAACGATCAGTTCCCATGATCCTATTCTAGGTGCCTCAGGCTGGATACACATGGATGCCACTTTTCTAGACTTGGCTGTCTGTTTTCCTCTGTGTTTGTCTCTGTGCGTTTTCTCTTTCTGGCCCTCTGTACATTTATCTGTGTATATATATATTTTTAAACATAATTCAATGCAAATGCATTCTCAGATTAATTCCAGTGTTTTAGACATGACCTGAGTGCAGCTTCTTTTCACACCCAGCAGACTACAGTGTAGAAGGCTGATAAACATACTACCTATCGAGTCTGTGGGGATTCACATTCAGGGTGTGTGTGTGGGGGGGGGGGGGCATCCCTGAGACCTTCACATTACTGAGGTAGTAGTTAAAAGATGCATCATGCATTCATCTATTTTCATAAATGTCCATCTTTCTCTCTCTCCCCTTCTCCCTGTGTTTGTCACATACACACACTTGCAGGCAGATGTGAGGTGGGCTAGCTGCTGGTAGGTTCACTAGAAAGCTGGGAGTGGAAGGATGGAGTTCACTGCATGGATAAGAGAGAGTCCAAGCAGTAGCTGATTGAGGGATGGACAATAGTGTGCACAGTGTGTTAGAGTATAAGTATAGTGTGCACAGTGTGTTAGCAACATGGACACACCCACCCAACCACCGAAGCACCCATAAAGCAAACATTGTGCAAAGCTTACAAGTGAGGAGGTTAGAGCAGAGCTGACTGAATGGGAAATGGGACAAACCGAGAGATCAATAGCAAAACACACACACACACACACACACACACACACACACACACACACACACACAACAATCTAATAAACTTAACAATACTTGCTAAAACACAGTGCAACAGCATCCAGCACCGTGCTGTACAATGCAGCCAGCATCCATCACCGTGATGAAGACCAATACCGTGTGCTGTCATACAGCTGTGTGAACATGGCCACTGGGGAGCACAGAGTCCCTTGCTGTGACTCACTGGCCGCTAACAACTGGGCCTCAGGAGAGTCTGAGCTCCGCCTGCAGAAGCTAATGCTTGACCCCTTTCCCTGCAGTACTGCCTCTGGGCGGTGATGCACCTGCCCAGCCAGGGCCGCTTTCAGATGAAGGCCATCATGTAAATAAACCCGGAGTCGGCACGGTCCCTGCTGCAGAACGGAATGGGTCTCACGCAGGCAGTGATAAGGCTCACATTTGTCCTGCTTTGTCATCGTCTCTTTGTAAAGATTTCCATTGGCTGAGAAGAAAGGTATGTCTAAGGAGAAAACAAAAACTGTGCAGGACAGGACTGGGACTGGGACTACTGGGGAGAAGTGTAGAGTCTGATTCAGCAGGATAAACGCAGGGGAGATAAAAGTCTATATTTAAGTAGAAAGGAGTAAGAGAGCTAGAACATGCTTGCACACACACACACACACACACACACACACACACACACACACACACACACACACACGGTTTCACATGGACATGATGTGCTCCAGCTGTGTCAGACTGATGCAGCCATTAATTTAGTCCATCCCTCTCTTTTCTTCCCAGTGTCAAACAAAATGCACGCTTGCCTAAACAAGTCCACCCTCATGTAGCCAGGAACGCATTCTTGCGCACACACCCCACACTCCCCCACTTCCACTTCCCTATTTATTCTGCCACTTATTTTTAGGCACCCAAATCTCCTTCAAAAAAAAGTGTCTCTCCGGTTGTATAGTGGAAAACAGCCTGAGCTGAGGTGCCTCACTTCCTCTCCCATATACAGAACTGTGATGGTATGATGGAAGTCTGTGCATTTGCAGTGTCTGTCGTATCCTGATTGCCTGTCCCGCCCACCGAAACACACACACACACACACACACACACACACAGGTTGTAGCATGCTGAATAACCCTTTGCTCAAATCAGTGGTGCATTCATTAACACCTGACAAGAACAGCACCAGGTGCCTTCATCATCTGGACAGGTCGTGAGCCTGCAGTGGAATGAGAAGACGGACCATGTTTTTAAATTCCAGACAGGCATTCTCTCCAGGTAACTCAAAGGAAGAGTTGAGAAGATAGCATCTGGATCCTGTTTCCTTCATATGCGTATAGAACCTAAGAGTTCCCTGAAACAGTGTCCAGTCCACACATCCCTGAGGATCTACAAATGGCCAAGTTCTCTGAGGCAAAACAATAACACCACTTTGAAGCACACAGACTTAAGCCACCCATCCACAGTGTACTTAACAGTCTAAACATAACACCATGCCTCTTTAAAGTCAATAACCCTACACACATTTAGGATATACTGCACTAGGGAATGCACAGTACCATTTAGATGACATCTGTAAATAATGATTAGAAAGAGTGCTTACAAGCACAACTTTAAGCCATGTTAAATTATTTTCATTATATACTTCCTAAATGTATCGATTCTGGGCAACTATGGGTTAGAGTTGCTTACTACAGCAACCCTGATTATTTAGGAAAGAACAAACTAATATTCTAGGCCATATTAAGAAAGGATTCACATTTCTCAGTACAGTTTATGGGCAAGATTTGATGTTTACCCCAATTTGAAAGATTCAAAAAAGAAAGCAAAAGAGAACTCCATAGGTAAGCCACGCCAAGAACCCAGCTGTGGCTCATTGTGTAGGAAGGAACCATGTAGGGAATCAATGACAAGACCACCACACCGTAATTACAGAAAAACGGAAAGGGAAGGCAGACGAGTATAAAGCTGCTGCGCTTAAAGCACACTTAGGACATCAGAATAACAGCAGAAATAGCAAGCCCTTCCTGGGACTGAGACAAGAAAGCACAAACATGGCTACAGTGAGTGAGGGTGTATGATTCTGACGAAGCAGGTGTGTGTGTGCACGCGTGTGTGTGTGTAATCCAATCTGTGGGATAGAGGAGGCCATAATCAAGAGGGACGTGCAGGTGCAGCTCACGTAATTCAATATTTGTCCCTCAGATTGAATTGTGCTGAGGCAATTGCAATGATGTGATAGGCCCAGTGCCATATGCTGCAGGTACAGCAGTGTGTGATGCTGCGGGTGTAAACAGGTTTGCATGTGCAGGGCGCAGCACACGGCTGGTGCCAAACCATGCATATGAATTGTAAAGATAGCATGCCAATATGCTGGATTTCACCAACATTATGGAAAGCTGCTTTTTAACACCCATTATGCTGTACGCATCCTCATGTGCAGTACATATAGATGTGTGTGCACGTGACGCACGCGCACACCTTTTTGCTTTGAATAGATCACACATGAAACTCATCACATTTGATTCGTGAGAACATTGAGTACAGGTTTTCATACAGAGAGAAGACCAAGAATGTCAGACATCTGAAATACTGCTGTTACATATACAGTGTGTACATATATTTATTCGTTCATCAGTGGCCACAGTCAATATTTTGTTACAGTTAATATCCACCACTTCCTGAATAACATGTACATACATACATACATATACATATATATACACACACACACACACACACACACACACACACACACACACACACACACACCACAACAACAACAAAGCTGAAATCAATTGAACTGAAATCAATTAATTTGAATTGAAGTCAGAAAAATAGCCATTAACATGCTTACTGTACTAATGCCAAAGAGCAGGACTGTGAAGTCCCACCTGGTGAACCTATCAGCAGAAAACAAAATAGGACATTGGGAATACACTTTCAAAGATTGGAAACACCAATTAAAAGAGTGGTGATCCTTGATGGCAGACTGGGAATACCATACAGAAGACTTAGAATATTGATTGCTGAAGATTCTGTAGAACAGAGTGGGAAATGCTGGGACAAAGAAACATGTGAAAGCTAGGGACCCAGGCCAGGAATAATACAGAGGATTGGGAAGTCTAGTTCAGGAACCCCATACAGGCCCAGGAACCCTGCAGAACTGCTGCTACTGCAGTTCACATAAACCACCTTTGCGTAGCGTCACTCCAAGTGTCTTAGTGGAGAGAGTGCACGCCTCTTAAGGGGTTTTAAACGTGAAGAGCTCCATGGAGATCTCTCAGACAGCCTTCATACTGGCCGCTTATAGAAGTTTCTCACTCCAAAAGAGCCAATTTATGACCCTTAATGCCATTGTTTCATATTCTTCCTCTGCAGAGCATGTGTATACACTGGGTTATGACAAGGTAATTAGGGGGGATTAATAATTACTTAATAGCCTCAGTTTGAATTGTGTTCTGGGGCTGTGTTGAGTCCTGCTGAATACAACTGTGGGGTGTGCAGCTATGAGAAAGTCATGACTCCGACAGTGCATTACACAAAGCTTCCTGATGTGGTTGAAATCTCTGCATTCTGACTGCAGTACAACAGTGTGGAAGCACACACAAGCTTGTTTCTCAAACCAGTCACAAAGAACAGTAGGTTAGTAATTGTGTGTGAAAAATCTGCAGTAAATGTCTATCTGCACTACAGTCAGCAAATATATACACAGGTGGATTTAGCATGTCAGCAAACAAAGAAATCTGATGGAGGCAGATTACTGGTTTGGCAGCAGCAGCTACTGTAATATGCTGCCTATGGAGAGCAGACACAGTTTAGTGAAGATAGAGGGGGATTGGAAATCCAGTAATCCAGCAAGATTGAGCAGGATAAATGCCTAATGATGTAGAAAAGTCAGGGCTAAAATGTGAGGAACCAGAGGGCTGAACACAAATAATGCAGAGTTATACCAATATGCTGCAGCCTAATACAGTACACGCTCTGTGACCAAGATTAAGAGTGTGTACTCTCACACACCCATGCACACATTTCTAGAATTCCAGAATCTGACTGCACATTAGGTTGGCAACTACACAGAGAAGTGAAATATCTTAATCCTGCCATGACCAGCCAGGTAAGTCTCAGTATTTGAGCCTCAAAAGTGAGCTAATGTGTAGTGCCCTGAGATTTAATGTTTAATACATACAATACACTGAATGATGATGAGCTAGAGGAGTGTAAAGCGGAGAAAAAGGCATTCCCAAAGAGAGACCGAGAGGTGACCCCTGGCTGAGACCTGATAGCAGCATGTGTGGCTATCTAATATCGCTGTATGTTGTACATGCAGCCCCAGGTTACTGTTACTGCTGCACCATCCGTCTGTGCAACAGGGCACAGTGAGAGAGAGCAAGAAAGGGAGGGAGAATGAAAGAGAAAGACTGGGGGGAGAAAAAAAAGAAGGAAAAAAAAACGGAGTCTATTCTTGTGTCATTCTAACCCATAGTATTTTGAACAATAAGCCACAAAAGTACTTTTTGAAACATTTAAAACACTAATGTGTGTGTGCGCGCGCTCATAGGCACACTGGAGAACTGAATAAGAGAACCTCCTGCCTGTGACATTCCTTTCTGACTACAACCATAATTACCTTTTCTACTCAAGTGAATATAACCCCCCCAGCACACACACCGTGACAGTCCGGATCATCCACTTTCCTCCTCCAGCTCACAGAGCAATGATTAAGGAGTCACACTAACCTGGCAACATGGTCCGTTCTTCACTCCCCCACCATTTCAAAGCTGATGCTGCTATCCATGCGGCGATACATACACGTGCGTTTGTCTGCACGCGCGTGTGTATGTGTGCGCTTCAGCCACATGCAGCTCGTCGGCAGCATTGCTGAAGGTGAGAAGCCATGGTTGTGTGTGTGTGTGTGTGTGAGAGAGAGAGAGAGAGAGAGAGAGAGAGAGAGAGAGAGAGAGTGAGAGTGTGCGCGTGCGTGTATGTTTGTGTGTCGGTGCGCGAGCTCGTTGAACTGCTGAGCTGCAACTAGAGCAGTATTGTGTGTGTGCGCGCGTGCGCGCGAGAGCGAGAGAGAATGTGCCTGCAGTAAGCCACAGCATGCACACACGCATGCACACCCCCTGGCATCTACACTCCCACCAACACCCTCCCTACTCCTCTCTCTCTCTCTCCCCCTCCCTCCCTCTCTTCCTGAGAAATGGAAAAAACAAATTTCAAGGACACATAACCCATCCTCTGCCCTCCTAATCATCAGCCTAACCCTCTTAATTTCCATCATGTGATGACTCTCCTTGACCCTGCGTGTGGTTTGTAGAAAAGCGACTGAGGACTGCATGGGTGGACATCCACCAGAGGACAGTTGTTAGGACAGGTGAACCGAGTGACTCAAACACTGATGTGCATCAGTGAAGATGTGACACACATGCATCCACAAACGCACTGATCACACAGCATAAACTGGGTACATCTGGCTGTGTGGGGGAGGGTGGCAGGGCTAGCTTTATCGCACTGAGCAGGCTCTTATGACCATAACTGCATTGATCAGAGCCATATTCAAATGTACTGGACGGACACAGGACCGGAGCAGCTGCAGAACTAGGACACCCGAGTCAACAGACAACCCCTTATACGACATTCTCATAGAATGCTAGTTCACCTTCTAATGGTTATCCAGGTCCAGTACTTGACATGAATCAGAACATACATCACACGACCTCAGAGTGGGCAACATTTCACCATTTTGCTTTGTGTTCAAATCACAAATTTGCAGGAGTTGTGATTTCATTCTAGAAAAAAACAGGCCAACCCCCTTTCTGGCAGCATCTGTCTTCCACACTGCCACCCTTCAACTATACAGACACGGGGACGGGGTCAGGCAGCCTGCTCACCAGGGACAGACAAGCCACAATGGCCTCTTCCGCAGATCACACATGGCCTCAGCAATATCAGTATATTGCGGTGGTAACAGAAAACTGAGTTAATTTTGTTGTCAGTCAAGTGATAGCCCTGCTCAACCAAAAAAAATGGCTGCAGATTTGTTGAATCAAGACTAAATGTGCATGCTGATATTGTGCCCAAATGTCATTGGCAAATAAATAAATAAATGATTATTAAATCGGTTCACCTTCAAAATTCATAAATGAGGACATGTGCTGTGGTAAGCGATACCTTTAGATCAATATTTGTACCTTGAAAACCTCATTGTATTTGATTTCTAGACAAACTGCGCAGAAAGATGATGCACAAGCAATTACCAAAGAAACAAAATCTTTATGATTATTTTTTGTCACGAAAAGAAGACAAAGCCATCATAACCATGACAACTGCAGAGCAACTCCAGAATCATTAATGACCAAGTCAGGTGTGAAGCTTAGTACGTAGCCCTTCAGGCAGAGATCAGATTGGCTGGCTGGCTGGCTGGCTGGCTGGCTGCTCTGCAGGCTTTGGGCTAGGAACCCAGGCTTCTCCCATGTCCCTTGGCTACTCTTGCAAACCAGAGCAGAGAGATCAGTCAACTGACAAGGGCAGAGGCTGATGAGCTAATCGGCAAAGAAAAAAAAACCAGACAACAAGTGTTAGTGCCATCATTTAGAAGCGTGAAATCAAAGGACTGGACAGCAGCTCAATAGCTATCTAATGCACGGCTGGACAACAGAGACAGCTGTCCAAAATAATTCAATAGAAAAGTCAATAATCCAGAAGCATGAGTCTACACTTGGGTTTGAGGTTAGGGTGGCTTTAGAAACAATGGCTTGGCCGTTTGAGATGAAGAAATGGGCTTGAGAATGTGGCACTGAAGCACAGTGGAAATGTTATTTTTCTTGCTTTGCTTCCTGGCTCACAGCACCTGGAAGCAAGTGTGTACCATAAAAGAGTGGTATTTTTTTTAATATTCAGAGTTAGCCTGTGATAGTGGAACACTGCGTTACAAATGCACAACACTTCATTCAGAAGGAGATGTTAATGCTTTCACATTGCTCTTAATACAAAATATCCATTTAATTTCTTTTACACAAAAATCTTTACATCTGTCAATTTGTCAATACTTTCAGAAATATTTAATGAGAAATAATCAAAAAGGAGTGGTGAGGGAAGGTTCATTATGGAACCCGCACCATGGTATTTCCTGCTGGTGTTCATTAAATGTGCTTTAGGTTTAGATTTACTGTATCAGACTTTGACAACAAAGAGAACAGCAACAACACACTCCTATACAAAAACTGCCCACAACACTCCACAAACACACACACACACAACATTTGAAGACTGTCACCAAATAAGAGCTTCTCACACTGACATTTTATCCAGCGTCAGATCATAGACCACAAACAACGGTATACTGCAAGGAGACGGAACCGAACGGAACAGCACTCCATGGAGAAATGAGCAAGGCTATTCCTGTTTCAGCGTGCATCAGGATTGTGACTGAGACACAAGGAAATCCCCCCGGGGTTCCTCTGGGTGAGGTTACCACAGCTAGTACGGCTGAGTCATTATTACAGACCTGATGTGCCAATCCATTCGGTATGCTCATTCCTTTGAACAAAGAGAGAGTAGAGACCACCAGTTCATCTTGAAAGATCTATGCTGCGTTAGCCAGAATTATTAAATTATGCTAAAATATTGTTGACATAACATGGTAACGGAGCAATCCTTATCCATTTTTAATGTCTTACAACTACAGAAATGCACGCAAAATGTGAGTGTGACAGAGACAGAGAGAATTCTCTAATAGCTCGAAGGAGTAAACAGATCATTATCTGACAAAGGCAGCATCCACATTATTTCCTATATCGGGAAACACTGTGGTCTTCTATGGTAGCTTCACTTTGCATCAGCTGGTGAAGTCCATACACAGTTTAGAGGAAGACATGGTGTGACAGTGTCCTCTCCATAGCCCAGACCCAAACTTCTGGCCCAATCAGGACATGCGGGGAAGAAGAACACAAACAGAGCAGGACAGAGAAAACACAGGTGGGCAGTGGTGGCTCAGTGGGTACTTGACTAGTAATCAGAAGGTTGCCAATCCCTGCCTCACTACTGCCAGGCTGCCACTGTTGGGCCCCTGAGCAATGCCCTTTACCCCCCCAGTTGCTCAAGTTGTGTGCCCTGAGAATTGCCAGCCGCTTTGGACTAAAAGTGTCTGCTAAATGCCATAAATATGTAAAATGTAAATGTAAATTATTCTCCTTGATTGGCTGAATATAAAAATACTTCTGCAAAGACTGAATGCTGTGTTTGTGAATGCCCTGACAAAGAAAGGACACAGAGTATCTAATCATGAGTGAATGGTGGGTGGCTGTACCCCGTAGTGTACTATTTTAAATGAGAGAGAGAGAGAAGCAAAGGATAGACAAATAAAACCAGGTCTAACAGGGTAGCACATAAACCTGATGGGTGTGTGCCATGACTTCTGAAACACCGGCGTAGAAGAGTGAGAAACGATCCCACTCCGTCAACACCTTTCCTCCACCCTCTCTGTCCTCAATATGTCTCCATTAAAGCTCTCCTTCTACACAACCTGATGTGAGAATGTGACAACCATGCTCAGTTTAAAAACACAGCAGTGCATGTGATAATTGGGCAAGCCCCCAACAGAAAGGCAGAGTAAAGCGGAGGGCTCCGGGGCGAATGCCCGAGGCTTAGGTGAGCAGGTCAGGGTCGCTCTACAATAAGCCCTGAGTGAGCACTTGAGATTCACTTTCACTGTTCTGGATTAAGTGGCCTTGACCTGCTTGGTTCAGGAGATGCTGTCCTAAATACACATCTAAGGACCACGGCTCTAGAGAGAGGCGTATTAAACTGGATTCTCACGCTGGCGTGGCGGGAAACAAACACCTGAGTGACCAACACGTCTAATTAGAGGTGTGGGATTGGGATGATTAAACTCAGCAGTAGACCTGTGAAGTGCTGCTGGATAATAGTTGAGCAGAAATGTTGAAGTATACGCTGAAACCCTGTTCAACCACATACCACTAAGAGGCTGTGGGGTTATGTACTCTCCTCTCTGCTACAGAAGGGGGGTAGACAGAGGGATCTTCACAAAGGTTCCTGATTCCAAAGACATTAAGACTGCATGCAGAGTAAGAGTGCACTGACGACTGATTCTGGGTACATACAGTCTAATGGAAATAACAGAGAAACCTCCCTTCCAACAGATGGCAAATTATTCCTTTATTACCTTCCCTGTGCATTTGTGCCAGTAAAAATCAAGTAAAACAAGAATACTGGCAAAACACAAGAGGGCAGCAAGCAGTGCAGGAGGAAAAACAAATATAAATAACAGCATGTCTACCAGCATGTGACTGAGCAAAAGGTCTGACTCACAGCAGGGTCAGCAGAGGGGCTAATATGCTTGTTTCCATATTGGGATCTGATGGTTAAGACTCTCACTCACTCACACACACACACACACACACACACACACACACACACACACACACACACACACACACACACACACACACACACACACACACACACACACACTTCCTTTTGTTTCCCTAAAAATCACACTGACTGTATAAACACCAAAAACAGGGCCACTGAAGAGTTTTTTTGCCTGTGGCTGGAGAGGGTATTGACTAAAACAGGTTACCAGCTCAAAGTGGTGCCAAAGGACAACATTTTTCATATCATTTTATTTGATATATGACAGCGAGAGAGATATCAACAGATGAGAGACAGACAGACACAGAGACAAAAAGGAGGAGGACGACAGAAAACGAGAATCAGAGCAAAGAGCAAGACCAGGAAAAGGAGCCTGTGTGAAGCAGAGTGAGCAGGTGTGTACATGTGTAGTTGAGTGCAGAACGATGGCAGTCAGCATAATCAGTGAAGCCTTCACATGCAGCAGCATCAGTTCCAGCAGGCAGGCAGAGCAGTGGCCATGTGATATTAATGGCACCGAGGAGGGGCTCATTGGCTCAGAACCCTGGCATTTAGAGACCAGCTGTAATTACAGCTGTGTGTGTGTGTGTGTGTGTCTGTCTGTCTGTCTGTCTGTGGGGGGGGAGAGAGCGTGTGTCCAGTCATCGAAAGACAAATGGATGACAGACCATGTAGTTTGGAGATGTGGGAGGAGTTCTTCATTCAGTGGTTGAAAGCATACACAGTGCTATAAAACAGTACTGTGTAACAGAGCATCAGCTATAGGCATAGAACAGTTCAGTTAGAAAACACTTAACTAACCTGAACAGAACAGATTCAACTGCCTAGAAATATATCATAAAAATTTAATTACAAGCTTGTAAAAGCAGGTCTAAAAGCAAGCTGGAAACTTATAGGTTGCTTAATTTAAGTGCATGTTTGGCAGCCTTTTGTGAAAACACAGCACAGAAGACTACACAAAAATTCTTAATATGCAAGGTTATCCACCTTACCTCTGACTCTGTCCAGCGATGACCATCAGACAGCACAAGTGAACGGTCAACCCCCCCCCCCCCCCCCCATTCTTTCCACTTCTCTTACAAGGGTGCTATAAAATGCAGGCTGAGTGACATTCTGTCTGTGTGAAGTTAAGTTACAGTACACAATGTGGAATGCTCCAATTCACCCTGCTACTTCATGACAAGGCAACTCCACTAGCAGAAACTCCCACTCTGAAGAAGACTGTCACTCAAACATCAACCTGCAGAAAATACGGCTCCGCATGACCTGAATTCCCAAATAGTTGCAGCTACACTAAAGCAGGCCACAATGTGGAAGATGGATCATTTTTCTTCTTTTAGTAGACAGGTGACAGCCTCAATGAAGCACAAAGAACGTGCAGACACGAGGAGCGAGTCTACAAACGTTTATTTCAGACAGGGCTCCAGAACTTTGCAAAAATAAATACACAATATAAAAATGCCAAAATGCAAAACGGAACCATTTAAAAGTAGAAGAGATTAGCAAAAAAGTTGGTTTGTCATGCTGAGGACACTCTGTCAACCAGCACCACGACAAGGAGAAGCACCGGGATGCCACACACACACACAATTTAGAGAGTCATCTTATCAAAGGTTAGTGAAGTACAGGCAGAGACAGTCTGCCAGCAAGCCTGACGAATGCCGATTTAAAACAGCTCAGCGCTGGCAGAGTGTCTGAGGGCCACCTCTCACCGCTCTAATGGCAACCCAATGACAGCTGGCAGGGGGAAAAATCCAAACCAAAAAACAAATAAAAAAAAGGTAGAAGGAAGGCAAGACAGACAGTGAGACAGACAGTGAGACAGACAGAGGAAAAAAAAAAACCAAAAAAAAAAAACCCAACCACACACACACACACACACACACACACACACACACTACCAGAACCAAGGCGAGGAAAGGACCCCCAAAACTTGCAATACACGCCACGCGACATAACTTCCCACACTGCCAGCCTACTGAGAGAACAGAGAAAGGAGCAGCAGGGAGATTCTGTAAGAGGGGACAGTAAGTACAGGGAGCATATTAGATGCTCCAGCCTACCCAGGGCCTTTATCTGAATGGTTTACAACATGAAACTTCATAGACATAAATGCCCCAACACCTTAGCCCAGGTGTACGCAACTCCAGCCCTGCAAATCCACCATCCTGCAGAGGTTCGGGCCAGCCTTATTTCAACAACTCTGATGCAGTTAATGAAGACCTTCACTAGCATCCGAAAGTTCCAGCCATGTGTGTTGGAACTGAGCTCTGCAGGGGGTGGATTTCCAAGAGCGGTGCTGGGCAACCTGCCATAGCCCATAAGGCATTCTGCCAAAAACAAACAGAAGCCTTACTTCCACCACAAGAAAACCAAAGGTAACTTTTAAAAGACTAGACCCCATGTGTTCCCATAAACATCTGACCAGTGATGAAAGCATCGATTACTACTCAGGAATCCCTGGCCATACAACAGTCAGCTGCTCTAGCCTGCAAAAGAGAAACACAAATATTATTTCAAAATGATCTTCAAAATTAATTCTAATCATGTTAACACTAACAATGTCCTAAGAGTGCTTTAAGGAAAGAAAAAACCTTCCCAATGTTCCAGAGCTTCACATGTGAAAATCCAGGGCCGCAGATCTAAACTCTGAGCCCAGTTATTTTGCTTTGAATCTGTGTGCTAGGAAAGGAGTCGAGGAGTTTTCAGATGAAGGCTGATATCCAGCCTGCCACTGAACACTCCAATCAACCAGTCCACACATCACAGAGAAGCCCATAGACCTTGCCTTGTCACACACTCGGGGCCCACAACAGGATATGAAGAGGATGAGGTGAAGAAGGGTTGAGGCAGAGGGGCACGAAGGGGGGCAGGAAAGAGGAGGGAGAGACGGAGGAGAAATGCATAGGGGATTTGGAGGGGAGGGGGGTGGGGCAGTCAAACCTGCTGGCAAAATAGATTAACACTGCAATGCACCCTCTTCATTTGAAAAACAGACTCTCGAGGGAGTTTCATTCCTTGCGTTTCTCTCTCACCGACAGTGAAACCTGCTCATGCTGGCTGCATTCTCATTACATCCCTTAATTAAGTGAACTCCAAGAAAGATAGGGAACAGCTCAGTGCCAACTGTGGAACACCATCCATAGCCAAAACAAAGGGGTGGCAGAAAAAGGAATGGAGCCATAAAAAGCTGATGGGCATGACCGACCCTGCTCACCCATACGCAGAAAGGGAGAGACAGACACAGTCTGTGACCAAGTCAAATACCATGACACACCACGTTCTGGTTCTCCAATCCACCTGCATGTCCCAAATAGTAACAAGTGACTTGACCTGCCCAGGTCTTCTAGGACTGAAAGCCAATATGTTCACAAAAACTCAACAATGGAACTGTAGCACTCAATAAAAATCGCTTATTTCTCCTCAAGTGTGTTACAGTAAGAGCCTTCCATAGCTTTTTTTGTCATTACATTTTTTTTTTTTTTTATGATTAAAGCAAAAAGGAATGAACAATGTGCTTAACAGGCTGGAAGAAAGATACCAAACAAAAGAGAAAAAAGTCTCCATTAAAATACGCAACCAGTTGCAACCAGCAGTCAGTAGAGTTTCAACTAGTGCCAGTACCACCAGATGTGGAATGAAGGGGTTTCAGGAATAAATCCAAAATACAGATAGCAGTCACATCAACTGTGATGGCACTGTTTGCGCCGAGAGGCAGCTGAAATCGGAGGCTGCCATTCCTACGGTAGCCTGAGACTGACAACCCATCTGTATGAGAGGGGAGATCTGAGATGGTGATTGGAGTGGCATTCGCTGCTTTTTGGCTCTAGCCCTGCCACTCAGTGAGGCGCACAGTCTAGAGGGGTCTATGGAGGGCCGTTTAGGGTGAAATCAGTGAAACACTTGCACACACGCACACTACTTGCACATTCATGACATTTTCGCATAAATAATCTACTAACGTTTGCGTATGATAACTTACACTTGCATATATACACATGCACATTCATTCACCGGTATGTAAACAGAGATTTGTTTAAGTAAGCTTGCGTGTATGTGTGTAACCGCATGAGTGTAAAACAAATTTTCAGTGCGCCCAGAAGTCATTTCATTGTAACAGAAAGGCAGATATTTAACCTGTGTACAGCACGCTCGTGAAAATAACATGTAGAGCGGTCTGACGTTTGTTTAATTGAAAACAAGCCATATGTCCTTATGGTATAAGAACTCCTGATGAGTTATGGAAATTTGAAAATGAAGATTGCAGGTTAATGGTCAGACAGAGGTAATATTAGAAATAATAAGATTACGTTATCTTGGTAAATACGTGCTACGTTATCTTGGTAAATATTCAGAACGAAGGTCATTGATATCGGGAGTGTATTCTAATAAATCATGGCAAGATAGCTTCTCTGTGAGTAAATATTCAGAACGTATAACATGTAACCTAATGGTATGACGTAGCCATGTCACTACCAGCAGGTCTACAGGCTACACATCTGATCATTTCTAATTCAGTTAACACTGGAACGGTTGAACGTTAAATATCCGAAAATAGTTCTCGGTCGCTACACTGGGAGTGTATTCCAAAATTTGCTTAAAAATTCTCATTAGATAAATTTTTTTTTTTTTATAAAATCAAAATCTTGTTCTAATTGTTTTCTAGTGGTGGGACACCAACATGTTGTCTGGGTCACATCCATAGATCAATTCCAAAAAGTGAAATGTTTCCATGCTAATAAAATCCCAGATCCAAACACAGTAATATGATTCCATGTTACATTGGACAATGGGCACGATCGACAGCAATATTATGAGTTGTACAAAAATGTTGCTGGAACTGCAAGAATATTCTTTCATTGGTGTCGTATAATCAGAATTAGACGCCGACATGACAATATGATTCCTTTATTTAGAGACCTCTCTTCACCTCATATTGATGAGCGTACTGTACACATGTTAAATATCTGCATCCCTGTTGCAATGAAATGACTTCCGGGCGCACTGAAAATTGTTTTACACTCACACGGTTACACACATACATGCAAGCCTAGTCAAACTCTGTTTACACACCAGTGAATGAATGTGCATGTGTGTGTATATGCAAGTGTAAGTAGTAGATTATTTATACGAAAATGTTTCATAGGTATGCGCAAGTAATGTGCATGTGTGCCAAGTTTTTCACCGATTTCACCCTAAACAGCCCTCCACAGGGGTCCACTCAGGTCCTCACACACAAATGCACAGGAGGCAAGATCAACTGTCGATCTACTGCCATAATGTTTCCATGATTATCAAGGAAAGCACTGAAAGTGAGTCATAAATGTGGAGACCTGTGTGGACCTGGGTGACACAAAAAGGAAGCGGTGAAGATGTGCATGCGGACAGTAATGGGAATCCAAAAGGCATGATGGCAGGTTTGCATCAGCACTTCACCTTCTCATTTAATGAATCATCTTCCCGAAGCACCACCACCACCACAAGAAGCAGACACGCACTACTGAGTGCAAACAAATGAAAAAAGAGAGAGAGAAAGAAAGAGTCCATGCAAGAGAGAGGTCAAGTATGAACACTTACTCTGCCAGCCCATGATATCTGCTGCACTGGCCATTATTACATCAAATCAGGGGGGTATATGAGAGAGAGAGAGAGAGAGAGAGAGAGAGGAGAAAAGGAAAGCAGGAATCTCTCTCTCTCTCTAATCTTTCTTTTTCTGTGCTTCTGTCCTGATTGCTCACTCACCTCCACACATTGAGCTCAAAGGACCAAGCAAAGACACTCATGGCACAGATTTAGCACCCTATGTTTTTTATTGTCTGTCAGAAACTGCAGTGTCACAGGCCACAGCGGAGAGCCAGGCTCTGCAGCAGGCAGGCAGGTTCAGGCCAGTGCCACTCAGTGCCGGTAGCTCCCCTCCGCAGGCAGCCAGTGCACGGATGAAGCACCACTGTTCTTTACAGGCATCACAAACCTGCCTTCCTGCTGCAGCAGGTCCAAACTGTTCAGTGTTTTTATATGTTTACAGGTGCTCTGTAACTAACTCTAAAGACACTCTCTTCAATAACCAAAACAAACAAACAAGCAAACAAACAAATAAACAAAATATGCCCCCCAAATACACTGCATGTTGAAACTGGAGGCAAGGCCTGATAAGCAAATGCATACTTGCCATACTACAAAATGTATTAAAATGTGACATATGGAAAGTGGAGCTTCTTTAAAAGCCAGTCAACTGGGTCAGAGCAAAGCCAACAAGCCATCACTACAGCACTCACCCTTACTGTCGTAATTATAATGCATGTCCCTACACTGACAATTAGCGTAAATCATAATGCCAAGCTCTGGCACAGTTTAGAGTAAACAACAGGATGCTGATCTGTGAATAGGGCCTACACTCGAGGCCTAACAGCAATCATGCCAAAGCCTGATCCGAGATCAGCTATCCCTCAGCACTCTACATTGGCCACAATGTAGCAACTCTATAATTCATCAGGCTGACTGATGCAACATTCCAAGATAAATGGCATCACTACAAGACCTCTCACTCAGTATCCACAAACAATAGTGGGCCTTTGCTCCCCTGCTCCAGTTCCCGACCCAGCATTCTCACCACAGACGGCGACAGATGGCAGGATTCTGTCATTCCAAAGTGCACGTACATTTCCAGCTAAAACGCCAGGCCAGCAGAGCGCCCTCAATACACTGCTCCAGACTGGCAAAATGTGCCACATGGAGATTTGGGGGAAATAATTTTTAAGAAACAACAGAAGCACCAGAGCGGAGAGGCAAAGCACAGGTATGAATGCTTTTGGGTGGGCTTATCTCATACTTTAATGACAGGTCGTGTGAAATCGAACAGAAAAACGGAAAGGACAGTCAGCAAAGCCTTTCACTCCAGTGGTCCTACCACAAGACCAACTCTAGGCCAAAAACCCTGTAATCCAGTTGTGACAAGTCTTCACATTTGACTTATTCGACATACATACAGTATATAACTCTTATCTTAATCCAGGCTCTTCAACATGTTTTTTTATGGAAGGATTAGGCAAACTGCTGACCGTTCAGCGCAGCACTTACTCTCTGGGAGGTTTCTGCGGTGGCACTTAAGACTTAACGTGTGCTAACGCACTCAGCGCTGCGGTATGAGGCGATCAGCTTATTGACTGCCATCCCTGCAGCGTCTCTGATCACGTAGGCCTGGGCCAATGACAGTACTGAGAGTTCACTGATAAGACTCAGAGCACCACCTCTAAACTGCCTTATCAGTCACAGAGACTCTGCCAATCACCACCTGCACAGGGGAAGATCCATAGCTCAGTACCAGGATGTGTGTGCACGCATGCGCATCCGCATGCACACACACGTCCATCTGTGTATACAGATCAGAGATCCACAGTTTTGTGAATGCCATAAAATCCATTTGATTTCTAATGCTAAAAATTTAAGAAATTAATCTCCAACTTCTACCAACTTCTCCCATCTGGAAAATATGAGAACATTTTAAAATTCCCCAAAACTAGTCAAACAAACAAGTTCATATATATATACCATAAGTGGTAAATGTACAGTATCTGTAGTGCAGTTCCACAAAGCCTAATATTTCATAGATGTGAAGTTCATAGCTCCGTTCCCTGAGTCCAACAGATGGTATACCAAGGTCAGGAAAGTGGTGGTGTTCCACAGCAACAGTGGAACTAAATCACAGGCAGAGTGCTGGCTTGAAACTCCTTGATACAGAAAGCTTTATACTGAAAGATATGGACTGGTAATAAATGCAGTTGTCAGGGCTAACATACTGCAGAATGGAGCAGTTTTGCCATCTAGGTGCAAGCAAGTTCACTGGGTGAGTACAAAGGCTCACATGCCGCCTGGACCAAAGCCAGTGGAACAGTTCTGGAGAAGCACTCCACACATAAGGAGGCCAAGCTTATATGCCAAAGGAGGGAGGTTCATGGACATGGGAGAGGCATGTGCAATTTGGTGGTGTCAGTGTGTTTTAACAAGCATGAGAAATGCAAACTCAAGTCAGTGCGATCATGAGAACTGAGATGAGGTAGATTACATCTTTCCTGTAATGAAGCACAACATCCAGAAGATGGAGCCCTAACCTTGGACCTGGCCTACGGGGTGATGCAGTCTGAAATGTGCAAGATAGAGAAGTCTATAAAAGAACTTTAGTGGATCGAATGCAGAATCAGCAGATGTTTGAAAAATGTGGGCCAATGTGATGAAATACAAAGACAGAGGAGAGAAGAGAAAGGCACTGACCTGTAGTGTGCTCAGGGTCATCGTCCTGCACCAAGCTTGGAGGCCTGTACGGTGGAGGGAGACGCATAGGAGGAGGGGCACCTCGCGGTCCCGCTTTCTATCTCACACACACGCACACACACGCAAGCCAGTATTAAAACTATGAAGAGCATTGCAGCAAACTCAGGAGAGACACAAAGCCAAGGAAAGACGGAGCTGAGAGAGACTGAGAATAAGAAACAGAGAGAATAAAAGACAGAACATTTTAATCTCAATATTCCACAACACGTTGAACTATCTGATTTCTCTCACACACTGGTACTCACAGCATATATGACATTTTACACATTTGACAGTTGCTCTTACCCAGGCATCTTACAGAGGCAGATGAAGGACTGACTGGTATGGCATAGAGCACTTGGCTGCACAGGGTTTGATCCCCAGTGCCCCATAAGAGAAGCAGCATTGTTACCCACTACACTATACAAATCTTTTTCTCAGAAGGGGTGTAAGGGGACGCCTGGGCTGCATTTACTTATTCTGCAAAGGCTCTAGAGAATCTAATAGAATGCAGATACCAGATTGCAGAAGGAAAGCATATTACAAAGAGATGCTACTAGATCCCATAACCTAAAACCAAGAGATATTGGCTTTCAACCTGCAGTAGGTGTGGCCTCTACAATAAGGCTGAAACTAAAATTAAATGTAAAATATAATTTTGTTAAATTATATTAAATTTGCTTTTTTTTTAAATCATCATTCACATCTCATTGGTACCCATGTCTCTCTACTCATACAGTCAATCAATCCAACTATCCATTCTTCTACCATATGCTGATTCAAGTCACAGCCTAAGTGCACATGCACAGTTTCTCAAGTGTTCAAGTCACCATTGCACTGCTGGAATAAAACCAGGTCATTGGCTGGATATTTATCAGATGACTGCAGTGTTTAATCAGTCTCTGACTGATCTGTTAGCATTAATCAGCCATTAGTGCCTCTTGCTAAAGACCTGTGGAGGAAGTTGCACAGCAGAGAGTAGCCCTCTTAAGAAAGATGAGTACCTGTTTCGACTCAGTAAGCGAAAGGCCCACTTATTCCTGATTAAGAGCTAATGAATATTGCATCAGCCATAGGTGTTCAAGAAGCAGTTAATTTTGGATGCTGTGTTTATATGTGGGTGGGTGTGTGTTTTAAAGCTAGAATCTATTCACAGTCTTCAAGCTAATGTGGCATCCAAACTTAATTTACTTTTGCAAGCTTCCTTCAGGAGTTGAACTGGAAATTACTTTTGACTTTCTCCCTTCTAATTGTTCCAGTTTTGAACCCTTGGTGGATACCGAATCTATTTAACACCTTCCTTCCCCTCCTCCAGTACAGACTGCTCTTCAGATGAAATGTTAATTAAATGTATAGTGACTAATAAGGAGCTCAGATTGTGCTGAATAATCTTATATTCCCACAAGACGAGCAGGATTCAAATAGCTGAAGGAGCAATTAGGACAATTACCCATTTTTTAAAAATAACTGCAAGATAAAACTGTATTAATCAAACAATTTGTCCACTCTGGAGCATTGTCAGAGTAATAGTCCCTGCGGAAATGACACCATTTATATGGAAATGTGCTCATTTTGTCCCTCCACTTTTTCTTCATGTCATTGAGTGCAGATGTAGCGTCCATACTGGCTGGACAGAGAGCCACACTGCCGATTTCTGGGAGAGGAAGTTGGCTTGGCTCAAATTCATGTTAGTCACTTTCTTTTAGTGAATAAGAAAAGGACATTGCCAAGATGAGGCATGATCGTCTGCTGATGTCTCCCAACACGTAAATCAAATCATCCAATTTCTACAGTAAAACTATCAAACGAAGACACTAAGTCTTTATGGGGAGACTAGACGCATTATGATTGGACTAAAGTGTGAATTGGAGGAAAGATGCCTACCTGGAATCTAGGTTATGGGATAATTCTTGTGTGCCAGAGAAAGGCACACAACACTGAAGTTGACAGTACAGCACTGAAACGGACAGTGGCTGCTCTAGGGAACTCACTTAGGCCAAATAAGCACATCCTATTTCTATTCAACAACAAACCAATGCTCATTTACCCACACCAAGTGATTAGGAAAGCCACGATACATGTCACCATTGAAAATGCTCTCTCATCCTGGAGATCTGCCTTCCTTCAGAGTTGCATTTAAGACCCAAATGCAGTGCTGGATTTCAGTGTAACCAAATGTGTAAACAGGACGGAAATGTGCAACAGTAACTAGGATGGAAGACCACTGTGCTATACCAATAAGCCCCCTGTTAGTGAATAGCGGAAGTTGTGCTTGAAGCCATATGTTATTATAGACTGAGTTTAGTGTCACCGATTTACTGGTATTACAGGGAAAATTTATTTTGGCTCAAGAAACCAGATTCCAGATTCAGTAGACAGAAACAGAGAGAAGGAGGAAGACAGAGAGGAAGAAAGAACAGGCTGCTTACCGGCATGCCTTTCCTTTTGGCTTTGTGCTGCCTTATACTGGATGCAGTAACTGAAACAGGCTGCAGAAGCATACACACACCCAGAACCAACACACACACAGTGTGAGCCTTTAGTCAACCTTACAGACTCTGAAGCTACAGCAAGAGGAGCAAGATGAGCAAGATGACCATAACCAATCATCACCCCTTCAAGGGCATGACGCATGCAAAGTGAATAGAGATTGTTTGTTTTCAGTGACATGTGAATTATTTAACATCCTTGCTGTAAGGATAGGACACTTCTCGGCTCTTATTCATGACACCTCACAATTGCACCAACCTTAAAAAGGTACTGTTTCCGAAACAGTGCCAACCTTCTGAGTATGTCATAATATATAAAATCCTCAACACTGCATCTCAAGGTTCTTTTTTTACACTGAAGGAATTCATTCAAGCTCAGGAGGTGATGACATGTTTTAAGCAGAGACCTTCGAGACCAGTCTTGCCCTAGACGCTTAAAGTAGATGAGATCACACACAGCTCCTGGACATCGTCATATGCACATTTGCTGTGCTAGACTGTGCCATTTCATGAGACCACATTTGTGTTTTGCATGAGAGCATACAACAACTATGGAGCCAACCAACACATCTCCAAGAACCTGTATAAATGATGATCATGAAAAACCGACTGGCTTTAGACTGTATGCTGTCCAGCCGAGGTGGAACCTGTTCAGTATTAAAGGATTTGAGTGCTGCTCTAATGTTGCTGACCCTAGTGGTGACATTAAGGACATTATTTAGGATTTGACTCTTCATTACAAGGGCTCCAGGACAGTTCAGAGGACTTCTGTGATGCCTTTGGTAAAATTAGTCAAATTAGGAGCATTTGTCATCTCTGTTATTGACCTCATTATTACTGCATATCTGCTATTTATACTAAGGAAGTCCTGTTTGAGTCTGTACTTGTAACAAGATTAGCTGAAATGTGTGTAATCTATTCTAGCATGGTAAACTGAATGAAGGTTTGACTATCTAGATTTGTGTCTACATGTCTTTGCTGCTGTTGGGCAACTTTCTCTGGCTGGCACTCCTGCATATACAGGGCGCAGGTTGACCAAGCTTACTTTGGGATTCTCCATTAGGGAGGGTCAAAGGGAAACTGAACTAAACTCATACGCTGCACATACCTCACAGACCTGTTTAACTTGCAATTGTTTCTGATTCTGTTCTGATTCTTTACAGCTAAGGTTTGTTTGGCACTGTTATGATTCTTTTGAATGTTTCTGTTGTGTGTGGAAGCAGTTCAGGAGGTGATAACATGTTCTGAGTTGAGACCTCCCAGTCCTCATTCACCCCTTTCTCAATCTCTCAATCTCTCCCTCTCTCCCACTTAGGTGTGACCTCACTCCTTGTTAAGACCGCCCACTTGATGTTACACTAGCACCTGATTCATGAAAAACTGATCTGAAGATACTCCATGCGTGCAAATAAACAATAGGGAATCTCCTGAGTCTTGCTTGCTGGATTTCTAACAATGCTCCAGTTCAAATGCATATAGCTGCTGTTTGCATGGGGTCACTAGAGGTTTGCTGCTTTCATGTCATTAAAAGGTGGGCAGTGAGCTGTAAACTGGGCCCTCACTGAAGCAGGGAGGTTTATAGGCAGAAACACAGGGGGTCGGGGGGTTTTGATGGGTAATTTATAGAGCTTGGTGAGGAGTGGTACCCGAGGAGTGGAGGAGAGACTCTGCACGATGAACACCACAGGACTGGGAGCCGCTTTAATGGCCTGCACTGCCTCCTCATGGCTGGCATTCTGCAGATCCACTTCTGACACCTGGGGATGGGGGATTAAATCAATCTGGGAGCAACGTTTGTTGTCTTTTTGAGTTACTGTTGTATTGTTTGTACTGTTGTATTGTATAACTAATGGTTATACATTTTTGTACCATGATTTGTGCATATGCATGTTATGTGTAGGAGGTATTACTTATGGAACTAACAATTCTACTGGGACTAGCAGATGGTGTGTGTGTGTGGTCCACCTGTAAGATCTTATCTCCGGTTTTGAGTTCGCGTGTACGTCCTGCCGGACCTTCTGGCAGCACTTGTTTAATGAAGATGCCCTTCAGCTCCTCTCCGTTCTTCAGACGCTTTATAACCGTCCTCCCTCCCACAATACTGATACCCAGAGACTCTCCTGGCTCTGGCCACACCTCCACTCTAAAACACACACACACACACCCAATCAAATGTACAGTTTATAGCATACAGCAGAGGTAGTGAATCTGGTCCTTTCAACCTGCTGCTCATTCCAGTTCTTTCTTGTGTTTCAACTCTCAACACAACTAGGCCATCATGGTTTTGCAGTTCATAGCTACCCTGTCCTGATTATGGAGCTGGAATGGATTAAGGGTGTGAGGACTAGACCAAATACTTCTGCTATACAGGCAAAAAAAAAATCATCAACACTTCACACAGAGGGCCACAGTGAGGCAGGGGTCACTGTTAAGGGAGAAACATGCCTGCGTGGGGGACCCCAGTGACTAAAGATGGGCGTTTCCTCTCCCTCTCCTTCCTCTCTCTCTGGCAGATTACTGAGAGTGCACACACACACACACACACACACACACACACACACACACACACACACACACACACCACAATTAAGCCTATAGCAGTGGACATAATCCAACAGCCAGTATTTGTGTCATCACAGAATGGGCACCCGAAGCCCATCATGTAGTTTATAAGGAAGCAACATTCTGCCAACGCTACCCGTGTGCCTCTCTGGTCACAGGGAAACCCTGACTCCTCCTCTTTCTCCGGGCAGAGGACGGCAGCTGTGAAGACCTACGGAGCAAAAGGTAGAGAAATGCAAAACAACACGCATAGCTCCACAACAAAATCAGACATCTTTCAAAAATAAAATAAAAAATAATCCTAAAATCACTTCCATTTTGTCATACATTTTAAAATCCGATCAACAATGACAAATATTAGATCCATATTTAAATAAACATAACTGTATAATGATATGAATCTAACAAAATATGTAATAGCAGAATGCCACACAGACAAATTACTTTTGGTGTGAGTGGAAGGAAAGCCACAGCAAAAGGCAGTTAATTTTATTTGGTGATGTATATAGGATTTCTTAATGAGCTTCAGTGACACTGTTGACTGAACTGTTGAAGCAGCCTATTAATTTGACTTTAATGAATCATGGGACGATGATGCAAAAGTCAAACCCAATCCATCGCTTTTCCTTTCTGTTAATACTGAAACAACACTGGTGCATGTGTACACACACACACACACACACACACACACACACACACACACACACACACACACACACACCCCTTAATTCTCCATCACACACACACACTGACAGCACAAATAGCTGGCAGGGTTTCAGCTACCACCCACTCCAGGTTCAATCCTTTTAGAGTGCTAGCACTCTCAAAGAGCCTTTTGCACGTCTCCTCTCTCTCTTTGCTTTGATGTGATGCTGGTGCACATAATTACAGAAGCCTATTTGATATCCCTTCATTTTTATACATGTCAGCTGCATATGCATGTTCTGTATGCAGTAAGTCTTGGAAACTCTCAGACTAATAGTTTGCCTAGAATATGGGATTAACCTTGCAACTCCTGCAACTTGTCAAACATATTTTCAGATGAACTAGTTTATAATAATAGAAAAATAGAGGAATTAGGTTGTAATGTTGACTTAAGTCCAGCAGGTGGGGCTGTGATACCACAAAGAACACAGAGAAAACAATTAAAATACAGCAGACACTAAACCAATACTGGTAGCATGTGCAGCCATATGTGTACACACACACTTACACTTTATACAAACACTCTCACTGAAGTCTAATCCTCAAAAGTCTAATTACGATGTTGGGTGAATCTGACAGTAAAGAGAGGGTCTGCTCCATGCGGTTTGCAAAACACGCCACCATAATTACTGTGTGCTTGCTGCCTGCCTTGGCTCCCCTGCGATCTGCCTGTGTATTCGTCAACAAAACCACACTGCTGTTGAAAGATGGGCTTAGATGCGAATGTTTGTTCAACTTGGCATAATGAGAATGAGAAAGGAAGGACCAGAAAGACAATCAGAGATGGAGTGTGCATGTGGTTGTGTCTTACTCTGTGTCTGTGTCCGTCAGAGTAAGTTCAGACCCTCCGTTCCTGGAGTCCGAGTCACTCTCTGCCACCTCCACCCAGGACCTCGCCGCCTCGCCTGACAGAGAGCCACACACACACACACAGAGAGCTACTTTCTCTGCATCAGGATTGCTGCTTTGTGATCACAGGGACGTTTTGTTGTCTTCCATGCCAACCCTTTCCTTTTAGAGAAAAGGGTGTAAAACCAAAAAAGAAAAACAGTACATAGCACATAATGGTGCTAGCACAGAACAAAGAACAGAAGACATTTAACTGAAATAAACTACACACCTTCTCATAACATCATAATAGATCTACTTAGTCTATATAAGATGATCTCTCACTGTGCTTCAAAGACATAACAGACTTCACAGAAGTCATTCACTCCAAAGCAGGCTTATGAAGAGGGGAACTACTGCTGTTTAGCGTGGCGCTAGCTCACATGACAGCTCTCCAGGCCAGGAAGACAAGCCCTGGAGCATCACCATCACTTCAGTTTCTCATCCATCTACAAGGTTCTACCTAAACCATCAGTAACAACATTGGAAGCATCTAATCTCTCCTCAACGTTATTATATTGTTTTGTGTAGGTTGAACATTACACACTAATGCATTTTCAAGAAGAAAGTTTGTATACCCATGAAGAACGCTCCAATCTAATAGTATTTACATGTACTCACTGAACGGGTGCTCAGGGGGTTTGGTGCTGAGCACTAGTTCTGCAAGAAAGTCCTCTTCATCTTGGACCAGAGCATCCTCATCCTTTTCCTATAGAAACCACACAAAGCAAGTGAACACACACAGCCATTGCGCTCTTAACATCTCAGTGGGCCGCAGTCCTGCAGTCTTCCGGGACTCCACATTGACTTATGCGACCAAATTATCTTTTTAAAGTTACTTTGGAGTTTTTGTTTATAATAATTTTTTTCTTTTTACAAATCTGCTCACAGCCAAGACACGCAGTGGTGGGACTCTCTAACCACTTCACAACAACAGCACACACCTGAGAAGGGTCAGGCTACATGGCCCATCCTCAGGCTGACTGAAGGCCTCACCTGCTGTTGGAGGACATGCAAGCTAAGGGCTTGGTGGGGCTTTGATACAGCTGGGTCTTCCCTGGAAGGTGACTCCTTGGAGTAGGACACTGTACTGTCTCTGTCCAAGCTCAGTCCCTTCCTTTCTTCTTCCTTCTCTTCATCCACAGCCATCTCCCTCTCCAGGCCTGGCAGGCGATCAGTGGTGATCAGAGGGGAAGCATAGCGGGGCATCTCGTCCAGAATCAGCTCGGGCTCATCGTCCAGGTCTTCCAGAAGTATCGAGCCATTCCCAAAGCCCTGTTACACATGCGCACACATTTAAAATCAAAAAGGCAGCTACCTGCTTGACAGAGAGAGACGAAGCTTTAGAACCCGAGGAAGCCTAAAGGGCTCCTGGCAGGTCGAGAGTGAAAGAGAACACACAGCATGTTTTAAAAGGAGACACTGTGTTCAAGAAATCCCAATAACCCCAGAGACATGATGAGCAGCTGAAATACAACGGTTGGATGAGGAGTTGACGGACATGTTATTCCCATGTGTGGTGCATCCAACAAGTCAGATTCACTCCTCTTAGTTAAATGATGAAACTGCCATTAATCCAGACATCAATGGACAACTTGTCTCACAGTCAGCATCCATAACAGATTATAATCTAGTGCATTTATCTGTTTTTGCCATAGAGGGAGACTTGGGATTACGTTTGGATATGGGAATTGTGATGCTTTGTCTTAATGATTATCTGATCACTCGTTTTTAAAACCACATTTTGGTTTTAACAGTAAAATGGTTTTGGACAAGTGCATCTGGATTTTTATAATGCAAAACAAATGCAAAGAGCATCCTACAAATAGTTGTTTTTTTTGCTTTTTTTTTTACATTTATTTTAAAAATCAAACAAGAAAACAAACAAACAAATCTGGCTAGGACTGGGGAGGAAGCCTGACTTCTAATGTGTCCGTAATGCCTGAACACTGAAAGGAAGCCTTTCCTGCAACTGCAGCCCAAACACTCCTCATGGGGTGACCACTCTCTGCTTGCCCCTTTATCCTTTCTCCTGTTCTTATCGTCTAGATCAGAAACATCTGATCAGTAACTACACACACACACAGAGAGAGAGAGAGAGAGAGAGAGAGAGAGAGAGAGAGAGAGAGAGAGAGAGAGAGAGAGAGAGAGAGAGAGAGAGAGAGAGAGAGAGAGAGAGAGAGAGAGAGAGAGAGAGAGAGAGAGAGAGAGAGAGAGAGAGACACCTCCTCCTGTCCGTCTGCATACAAAGCAGGCCTTTCATCGCAGCACCAGGGCTATAGCTTGTCCTCTTCTGCCCAACACACACACACGTAAAGATTATAAGAGCTGAAAGTGCACTTTTTTTCTCTGTGCTGCTCTGATTTGTCGACTCAGCTCCTTTCACTCCCCTCCCTTCATGCAGCCCAGAACCAATTTGCCATGAAAAATGTGCAGGGTCTAAAATCTTAATGGTGCAATTAGTCTCGTTTTGAGTAGATTTACGGCAGCACTTGACTCAGCCGCCCCAATTACATCTTTGCTAAAATTCAAGGATAATATGGCCGTGCATCTCAAAAGCTGAAAGAAAGAGTGGACTGGACGTCACCTCTAAAAGTTTTCTACCATAAGGACCAGTTGCTTAAGCCACCACTCCCATCCCTGCCTCTTTCAGTAACAGCCTGTAACCACCTATGAGGGATCACTCCCTGAATGTCAGGTCTTCATATTTGGCTGCTGCGAGTCAAGTAGAACAGCAAGCGTAGGACTGAATGAGTGTTGTAATATAATGTAAATGTCATTCACTCCTTTGGCAGTAGCTCCTATCCAGAAGGAAGCACATAAAGAAGCACAGTAGACAGCTAGCGCTTTTTCCCCAGTTCAGCCAGGGCCAGCGGGCGCTGATACCTTGGGCACAGGCAGCTGAGCATGGGTGGAAGGCGACTCCAACTCCTCCTGATGTTCCTGAGAGATTTGCTCCACACTGCTCCTCTCCTCTGCCTAGCAGCAAATACACAGAGCAAGTAGAAAATGACAAGAAGTAAAAACATACAAAAAAAACAAAGGAGGTTTAAACAGACATACACAAGTGACATAAGAGTGACAAAATTTACCTATATGAATAATCAGTATGCGTCGCATTTCATGAACCACAATAAAGTCTCATGAGACCAAAACACAGCTACTCAGGCAGTATATAATGTGATGCATAGGTAGAACTTATAGGGAGCGCTAGACGTCTGGGACAACACATTGTATCTGCTGGCAGAGGAGGCTAAATGACCACACAGCCTTGTATAGTATTCTGTTATAGCATTATATATTATGGAACAAAAAAAAACAAAAAGCATACTTTCACCTGGGTATGTATTCACACTGCCCCCACCCCCCAATCACTGGTTAAGGCTCATTACTCATTACATCTGCTCATTAATATAACAATCCACTTGTATGATTCTGGACTCAATTTGAACTCAAAACATCATAAAATCTATCAATCATTACAATTGTTTCTTGGCATCTACTAAGAATCCTGCAACTTGTAGGAATGCTTACATTCCTGAAGCTCGTCAAGTATTTAGACATCTTGCTCACATGTGAGTATTTGCCAAAACAAACAGAAATGGGGTGCATGAACACTTTGATTTTAAAAAGCAGCCCATCACCCCTATAAAGACATAAGGAAAAATCCCTTTAATGCCTTAGTGGGCTGCCTGTGAAGGTCATGACATCTTACCCCAAGAGGTTTCCTGATGCCCAGATAGACCTTGCCTGGCAGGGCTGCCTTGAGCACCTCCACGGCCTGGGCCAGAGTGCAGGTGTCCAGGTGGGTGTCGTTGACGAAGACCAGCTGGTCTCCAGGTAGCAGGCCCCCGTGGCTCTCCGCGACCCCCTTTGCCACCAGCGAGCGGATAACTATCACAGAACGTGTAGTGTCCAGAGGGTCCTGCAGAGGGCAACACAGACCACAGCAAGCGTGCTCGATTACACAGAAGCAGACTGAATGACAAGTGCACACACACTCCTGAACTCTGAAGTAGTGCAATGCTGGCAGTGTTTATGAAGAACATGTCAGTCCTATTCTTTAGACCTTTACTGACCAACATAGTGTTCATGACTGTAGGAACAACACCCACAGCAGGCATGGCACAGGTAAGGGAACACAGAGCTGACAGCGAGTTAACTGAGGGGCTGCCAGCCTTCCAGCTATAATTTTTAAAAAGGCTTTAAAAAGCCAAATGCAGACACCACCTTCTCGGTCGCTTCCTCGCATCCCATGTGTCACGGTATCAATCATGCTTCCACCAAGTTACACCATTAAACTGCAATTCAGCTCCAATTTGATGTCTCTGACAATATATTTGATGATCCATATGGGCAGCGTTTATGTGACGAGCGACAATATAAAAGTGATTAACAAGTGGTTATTTGAACAGAGAGGTTAAAGCAAGAGCAGTGCCATTAGAGAGCACATCCATCTGACCACGACAAGGGGAAATATTTATGACCGTCAGCTGCTTTGAGGATAGGGTGATGGACACTGGGAAGGTCCCAAGACCAGAGAGTGTAGTGCAGGAGAAAGGGCCATGACAAAGTTCAAAGCAGTAAGCACATATGACAAATGTTTACCAATTCCCCCAATTACAAATATTTTGTGTAATATCAGGTGGAGACTGGGCCAGACAGGTGGCTTCAAGCAGCTAGACGGAGGAGGAAGAAGAACGGAGAGCTGAGAGCAGCCAGTTGGCGGCCCAGAGCCATTACTGGCCCGTCATTCCACAATAGAGCAGTGCTGCAGAGTAAGCAGAAGAGGAGGAAGGCAATCTCAGAGCAAGGGATGAAGTAAGGCCTGCTGAGAGGGAACAACTCGGAGAAAAGAGGGAGGGAGGGAGGGAGGGAGGGAGAGAGAGAGACAGAGAAAAACAGAAAAGACGAAAAAAAGGAACAGAGGAGAGAATTTCGGGGGGATGGGGTTACAGAACGAAGAAGAAGAAAAAAAACAAGCGAACAGGAAAAAGTTGGAGAGGGGATTTGAAGTTCCACTCCAGCTGGCCCTTTCGGAGGACACTGGCTGCATTGTCTGGCTGCCGAGCTACAGCCAAGCGTGCTCCTCTTTTCCAAGCCCCCTCTCGTCCCACATGGCCAGTGATGTCAGCAGTGCAGCTGGAAAATGCAAGGGGAGCGGAGCAGGCAAGAAGCAGGCACGCTGGGAACATGCTGGGGTCTCACAGTACCACAGCGCTCGGCAGCAACAGGCCACGCCAAGCCTGTGAGTGCGGCACCAGGAACACAGAAAGCTGTGAGCATATTCACAAGCCTGTCAGCAGGGAGGCGGAAGAGAAAGCAGCAGCAGCAAGAGAGAGAGAGAGGGGCAAAACAAAGAATGAGAGAGAGCGAGGGAGACAAAGAGAAAATGAGAGTGAGCATGAGTGAGTGCGTGAGGGAGCGAGAGGGAGCAAATGTGTGTCCCATTTCTTGTTTATGTTTCTGGCTCCATGCAGTTTTGATTTAAGAGTCCATATAAACCAGCCCTCGTCAGCGGGTGCAGCTGCCTTCCATGTTACGGGTGCAAGATTTTTCAGGACACAAAACAGCGACTGTCCCAGCAGCACAACTACTGTACACAAACTGCTATGCTTTTACCCACAACATGCTGTCATTGTTTAGTCTTAATATAAGTGGGTTTTCTCAGAAGCAATAAAGCAATCATCTTTTGTACATTTTAAAAATCCATCAAGAGTTACAAGGCTAAAAACACCCACTCCAACTCAGGCTAAAACTATAATGCATTTCTCAAGCACTGTCCTGATGCAGGTCTTATGCATTCTTTTGGCCCACAGGCAGATGGAAACTGGTCTGGCCTGTACTGATGGATGGATTGGGAAGTGCAGACCCACTGCACTGGCTCAGTGGACTTTTTCTTTCTGTCTGGGTGTCAGTCAGTCAGGCGGGAGGGGGCCTTGAGGTTTAGTTAAGGCT
This sequence comes from Electrophorus electricus, assembly GCF_041902795.1. NCBI lineage: Eukaryota > Metazoa > Chordata > Actinopteri > Gymnotiformes > Gymnotidae > Electrophorus > Electrophorus electricus. Next base: position 12,555,341 of record NC_137522.1, on the reverse strand, counting down.
GTGTGCCACTGCTGTCTGCTTTAGCAGATAAAACCTCCCGCTCTAAGCAAAGAAAGAATGCCGCAGGCCAGCACGGCATGGCGAGGGGTTAAAAGTTTTCAGCGTGGTTTCAGGTGGACAGTAAATCTACGCTCTGCACTGGAATCATCTGCTCAACGCCTGCACACCATTTCATCCTCCTCCTTCAATCTTGCCTAACCAAATTCCAGGAACCCTTTCTCTCACTTTTCCTACCCCCACCACCCCCTCACATTTCCTCCTCGCTTTTCTCTGAGCAATCGTCTCTTGGGGGAGATGGAGGTCTGGATGCGCTGCTGTTCTCATAACGTGGAGGGCCAATCTGCTAGCAGTGACTGAAACCAACATGATTACGGGAAACGGCAAAATCCCTTTTAACCCTTCCATGGCTAAGATGCCAAAGAACATGCATTATTCCCCTTACCATTACACAAAAACTTTTAAAGTAACTTCAAACATACTTAGAATTAGCTGCATCTCAAAGGATGCCTACATGCGGTATTTATGGTACTGAACAGATGCATGTATAGGAATGAAACAAGAACTCTCAAAACAAATCAATAGGACAAAGGTTTGAGAATACCACGAGCCTAATTCACAGGCCATTCACACTCTTGTGGCCTTGTGCAGCAAAACCTTCCCCAGCCAAAGAGGCCAGGACACAGTGGTGTACCAGGGGTAGCTGGCCTGGGTTTGTAATAAAGCTAGCAGATGTGGTCACTTTAATCTTAGTGCTGCAACACAGACAATGTAGATGGGATAAGAGCAGCAAGTCCACCCGCTCCCCCATGGCACCCTGAAACCAAAAGGATATTGAAGCCCCACCTCAGAAGAGTTTGGCAATACCCTGCCATGGGAAAGCCACGTTGCGGAGAAAGACCGTAATGCACTTTCCTTCTGGATACGTTAGGTTTGTGGAAGTATGCTGTATTCAATCAATTTCCTGTCGTGGCAATAAAAATTTTCCCCTTAGTGAGTTTCAGGTGCCACAGGATAAATAAACAAAGAGTAAATAAATAATAAATCATAGATGATTTATGCCCCTTGCTTTAAACGTTCCCACTAAATGGTGTATTGATGTGCAGGTAAGGCTATTTTGACTGCCAAGAGAGACAAAAAAAAAAAAAAAAAAAATCTGTTAGATTTCAACTTTTGTTTCCTTGGCACACAGGAACTGCTATAAATTATTTGAGCCATGTATACAGTGGAGGAAATATATTTGTATCCCTACCACAGAGAGAGAAGCATGCAAAGTAGTATTCTACAGTAAATACAGGCCTTGATCTTAGCAGTTTTTTTCCAAAGAGCAGGGCCCTACCAATGGGTCTTCAAGTAACAATATGACAGTTTTCTTCCATCATATATTCCAAATATATCAAACTGGTTTATTTTTAATAAGTAGGAACATGTTTTTCTCCTTTATCGCTCGTGTATGACTGTCATGTATTACAAACAATGTTATGAGGCCCGGTTACAATTATACTTTTCAGTCCCCCACCACAGGAGAGCTCCTCAATCATTCTCCTTTACAGAGCTGCATTAGAGCGTGACTTCACGCGTGAACTACAGTTGTTAGACAAAAAAGCACTGCAAAAAAAAAAAAGTTTAAATGGCCATGCGAATCCAATCCTACTTAAAGCAAATTCATCCTGACCCAGTGCTTCAGATCAGGTGTTTAGCTCAAGGAGTCTCCATTAATCTTTATTAGCACCATAGCATGCAATACCATGGGGTCTTTGGCATTAAGTCACATACTGCTGAAAACCAAATCATCATGCTTCTCAGTCCAAGATCAGTGTCCACCACGCAAAAAAAACAGATCAAACACAAATAAACTCATTGTCATCGCTTGTTGGCAACCCTGCAGTTAAGGCTGTCATATAGGGAAGAAACATGGCCATCAAACAGCCGCCATGCAGCCATCAGCGGCGTCCTATCAATCTAGCTACTGTTCCAGCTTCAACTTGCGTGGCCCAAAACCTGGGAGTATCTCTAGCTGATAGGAGCAAACAGGTGAAACAAGAAGAAAAATATTATAGGGAGTGTGACAGAGAGAGACACACAAAAAGAGAAGGGGGGGGGGGGGAAACAAACAAAAAAAACAAGAGGAAGAGCTAAAGAGAGAGACCAGGATAACGGGAGAAAGACATGGAGATGAGAGAGACAGAATGCTACGGCCCATTCGGAAGGTTCTGGAAAGCTGTGGGCATGTCTATAGGTCCTGCTCCTGCTCACTAAGCCTCATCAGCTCAAGCTCCTTGCTAGAGACACTACAGCAAAATCAATTTCCCCCCTCACAGACGGCAAAGCTTTCACGCCTGCCTGCCGGCCAGGGCAAACAAGAAAAGAAAAAGGGTGAGACGGTGAGGAAGAGACAGAACGAGAGAAGAAACAAACAAACAAAAAAAAAGCCCCCTGCATAGGATCAATCTTTCTTTGCTACCATTTTGTATGTTTTTGGCCAGTAACTTCTATCTATTATTAGTCATGCCTACTTTACAACAATATCTTGATAAGTCCCGCAGCTCCAGACAGATTCTGTATGTGTGTGTACACATACGAACCCAAATGAACTCGCCCAGGCTACTTAGCCTGCCCTCAGGGCCTCTGGGCAGAGGAGCGGAGGAAATGGGAACATAAGCAGGCAGACAGCACTAGGTGAGAGAGGCTCAGCTGGAGCTGAGCACACAGATACTCGGTTCATGACTGAGGGGGGTACGCTTGGGTCAATATGGCCTCCGTCAAAGCCCAAGACACAAATTTCTTACTTCTCATGGAAGAGAATTTGATAGATAGATATATATGTGTGTGTACATGTATGTGCGCGCGCACACACACACACACACACACACACACACTTTCCCAAAGCAATAGTGTTAGTTTAGCATTAGGTTTCCTCCTGTTTCTCATAGTGTACAGTTACATTTAGACTGCTATTACTCTGTAACGCTTAATATGCATCAGTATTAACTTACTTCATATCACCAACTTCAAATGTAAGCATCAGTATAGTACTGGTGTTGAACGAACCTCAAATGTCCCAGTCTTCTGTACTTATTTAACCAAACGTTACTAACCATCAGTTCCAAACTATTTCCAGCAACTGCTATCATTCCTCATGATACAGAAAAAGCAAATGCAGTTTGCAAACAAATGAGTACAGAGTCAGCAAAAGCTGGGGTCTTAATTCACGCACGCAGAGTACGGTCCATGTCCACTGCTCCCTCAGCACTCCTCCATCTAAATTTCCCAATCCCTCACGGAGGTGAGGAGAATGGCAGAATTTAAGGGATCACTGCTCAGGTTACTGCTATCAAGCGCCAGTGTAATTCTGTCTGTGGAAACTGCAGGCCCATCACTCAGAGTGGGCCCTGACAGGGGAAGAGACATGTGAACCATTCAAATGTGATCTCCCTTCAACCCCACCCATTTTGGGAGCTGCGCCGCCACCCCCGCCGTCACTTATTATCTCTCAGATAAAGCTGCGAAGGTTTCAGCTTTGAACCCATAGGCCCTCTTCTGAGCAGCATTGGCCTGGCTTCAAATCAGTCAGAATTCCTTGTTTTCCTTGTTATTTTAAAAGCACGTACGGTCCTCAAGGCAAGAAATAAATGATGCGTTCTGACGCATCCCAGTGTATGTGCCTGTTCAGACTCCACACACAAACACACACACACACACACACACACACTTTATTTATACATAGGCATGTGTGTAAAAAAATATATAAATGGGTTAAGTTACCAGATTTCATTACTCAATTATTGCTGATTCCAGATCAGCCACTAGTGTATGCAGAGTGATTAGAAGGCTAATGAAGGGAGAAGAAAAAGCAGCCTTTGGAAGAAAGTGAGCAGGGCAAAGGCTTCTGATATTTGGCACTAAGCCAAATAAACAGCGGTGCGCCTTGCCAGAGAAGTATCATGGCTTCCTTTAGCTCCGTGCCCAATGACTTTTGACATTAGCATACATTCCCTGTGATCAGACTTCAGGAGAGTCAAGCAGTATTAATTGAATTAAGTCAGGTTTTTCTCCAAGAGGAATGTCTGTGGAAATGTATAAATATAAAAGGTTTCTGTAAACTAAATTTGGTTCATGGGGGAATGCACTTTGTGCAGATGTAGTTCAAATGGCCAACTTTAATATTTATCAATTTGCATATTCAGAAAGTTTTCAAAAAGCAGAGCAAGTTTACTTTTTCAAAATGGCATTTTGACCCTGGAATATCAGGCCTACTGCTACACCAGGGTTCCTCACCCCCACTTCTCTGCAAGTTCTCCTTATACCAACACACCTGATGAACTGGGTCAGAAGTGTTGGAAGTAGTTAAAACTTCAACAAGGCAGTACAATGTGCTAGGAGGGAGGGAGGGAGGGAGAGAGAGAACCACATCTACAAAGAGAGCCCACCTGGTAATCTAGAATACTGAAGCCAAGGCCTCTGTCTCCTTTCTCAAGCTCCAGAACCTGCACTTCTGGAGCCCAGAGAGCCAGCTCTCCATCTTCGTCCTCTTCATCTCCACTTTCCCTTCTCTCTTCCTCTCTCACTGGACGGCTCTGTTCTGAAACCTTCCTCTGCTCAGCAACCTCTTGCTGGATCACTGGTGTCTGCTGGAACAGCGAAGAAAGCCTGCTGCATTTACTACACATTTTTATGTAAAGTGTGTACATATGTACTAGATGACTGCACAGAAGGCAAGTTGCCAAAAGGAATAAAAAGCAAGCACTTCCTAAATGAAGATACAGGCCTTCGACTTACAGTTCAGTGTGTATAAGGACAGAGATACTGTCCTGTCCCAAAATTGTATGACAGTAATACAAGTCATCAAACAATAACTGAGGTTCAAGTACAGAAAATTAGCTTTAGCTCAACACCTTCCTGCACTGTAACTGCTAAGACGTTCCTTAAGCAATACAGCAATAAGGCGGCACATTTCTGGTCCAAGTTTAAGTGACGGTGTGAATATGTCCACGCGTACGTTACCTCCTGTAGGCTGGCAGTCGGGCTGCTGGAGCACCACTCTTCAGCATCAGGCTGGTACTCTGTACCTTCCTCAGTGAGGTGTCTACAGCACACCAGAGTGAAAGGAGGTGGAACCTCCCGCAAGAAGGCCACTGCCTCCCGCCTGCTCTTCCCATACAACTGCACTCCATTCACCTACACATGACATGCAATGTTATTATCACTCAACACATGGGTCGCATCGCTCAACACACTGGTCCACAAACCTCTTAATTAGGCTTCTGTGGTAAAAGGCTTATTTCTGCTTTGCAAGAACCAGTATTAAAAAGTCTAGCATTTTGGAAACCTTTAAGATCTAATACAACCCCACTGAAATGTAAAATGTCTCTGTCACACACAGTCCAATAAATACTCTTCTTTCACTATATACAGAATGCAAACTAAATGAAACATAGCATAAGTTCCCTGCATAGTATTGGGACTTCCCTTATAAAAAGGCACTAAAATGGTGTAAACCTGAATACTGACTTATGACTCAAATGTCAGTCCTGATATTAGATTTTGGTGCTGAATTTAAATACTGTATATCACAGTGTACCTCTCCACAGGTTGGAAATTTGGGTAGGACTATCAGGAACCATCCTCAAATGGTTTAGGCCTTATTTAGAAAGTGGGAATAACTTTGTCCGGAGTGGTAGTTATGAATCTAAGAGCAAAGCTAGAACATGCAGAATTCTGCAGTTCTCAGTCCATTTGTATTCAATGCATATATCCTCTTATTATGCCACATTCTACAGTAGTCTACAGAAGTTATGATTTTTGGCAACAAAGGAGGGTCTCAAAATTATAGCACGTCTTGAATCTAAAAAAACCCCCAACCAACCAAAAGTCAGAAACCAGTGTTCTAATTTTATCTAAAATCTAAGTCTCTTCGATGTGCCTCAAATGTAATGATTTTTGAAGTCAGGTTAAACACATTTCGATTCTCTCATCCTTATGATTGAGCAGTATATCTTGGCAGCACCATTTTATTATTGTGCCAGGCCGAACACTTTTCACAAGATCACTGGAATTTATAGGTCAGGCAAAACTGATGGTCCTAAAGAAAGCAGGAACAGCAGTGGGCCTTCTGCCCAGCTCCAGGCCAGGATCTGGTTCTTCTACAGCCAAACCTTCCTTCCATTCACCCCAGCACCACTGACCTCATATCTGGCCATGGTGTCTCTTCAGGAAGTCTACATAACGATTTACCACCAGTAGAGTTTAGCCAGAACCTGACATTTCAAACAGACATGTAAAAATTGCCCTTTGAGCTCTCCAAACTCAGTGAGCCTAGCATTGAGCCTTAAGGAACCCCATGCTAATTTAACCTCCTTACCCCTGCACCAGAGCAACACCTGCTGGGCCATGCTCCACCAGGACTGTCACCAACAGCAATACGCTGATGGCACAGCAGCCCACAGCTACCAGGTTTAAGGTGGGAGGTCTGTGGAGAGGCCAGGAAGCAGAGGTGGCAGGGCGAGGTTAGAGACTACCATGCAGATGGCCTCAGTCAGAATCAGGGGACACCTGCTATAACATCCCTGCGCCAGTAGTGGCAGCAGCAGCACGCCTTCCTGGAGGCCTGGGGCTGGCAAGATGCAAAGGTCAGTCTTACTAGAGGAAAAGAGAGGAGCCATGCCAACCACCCCCAAAAACAATATCAAGGCTGGCCAAGCCGTGAGACCACCTGACCATGAAGCTGATGGGAGAGAAAATGTGAATAAGGGTGTTTGAGATTTGTGAGCGAGAATGCAGAACGGTGCAAAACACATTTACCTCGAGTAGTTCATCCTCTGGACGCAGTAAACCATGCTTAGCCACAGGGCCCTCAGGGGCGACCGTGGAGATGTAGTGGTGCCCGTCAAATGAGTCCAGCTCCACTCCCAAACGCATGGTGTGAATTGGGAGCAACTGCAGGGAGAAAAATATTACCTGAATGACCTTTAATCAAATTCTGGTACAGATTAGATCAAAGGACCCTTTCCACGCCACTGGGACAGGTCACCATGTTTGGCACTCCCCTACCTTAGAGTATTTCTGCAGCTCTGCGTCATCCTCAATGACAGGGTCTAGTTCAACAACCTGAATTGGGGGGGGGGGGGGGGAGAAAAAAAAAAGCCTTGCATTCCACTTTCTGATTTAAGTCTATTTAGGTCATTCCTTTAAAAGGAGCTGTAATATTTATCTTTAATTTAGCTATAATTTAACAATCATCCTCCTTTGTCAATTGTTTGTTACAGTGCTATTAAAGAGGAAGTTGACCACAAAATCACAACTGATACCCGTTTGATGCATCTTGGATGTTTTCTAACAGGTTTGGTATCAATATATGCAAGATGAGTGTGTCTCCCCCCCCCACACACACCAATTATAATAAACTGAATTTATCCCTCTATGCAAGCAAATTGAATAATCAAAATGTTAATTTCCTCAAAATATACTTTTTAAGAAAATAAAAAAAAAAGAAGCAAAGCCCTATTTTTCTTTGCAATAGCTACCATGTTCTTGCTGTCATTCAGTCCATTCTCCATCATAGTTTTGGTTGCTGGAGGTGGGACAGACAACTCGTTTTTTTTTTTTATTGGTTTAAAAACAGGAAACTGCATCAGCAGAACACTCTTGCTGGCAGTATTTGTTTTAATGTTGCTATTCAGCTTGTTCAGCACCATGAGATGCATTGTTGCTGGTTGTGGAAATTGTCTCCTCAAGAGCCAAATTAATAGTTCATTTTCACCCTTTTCCACTGTGAGACAGAGCTTTGTACCATATTGTGGCTGCAAGTTATACGACACCCTGAATATAGTTCAAACTTATATGGCATATCACATTCAAAAAGATCTATATCAAAATCTACCCGCAACATATTTCTGTGGAATTTACTTGCTTATCAAATTATCAAACTGTACTTGCTCTATAGGGACTAACATATGGGAAATAGTCCTGACACAGAGGATAAATACAGTCAGTCATTCACAATAAAGCATAAAGGCAGAAAAAACATCTAAAACTTTTGGCATTATAGAGTGCTTTTCAGAAAAGGAGTCTAGACAAATTAATTAAAATGAACATTTCTGTCCCTTTAAGTCTGTCCCTTAAGTGTGCTATATATACTGACAATGAATGAAGTACTATTTGAATTAATTTATAAAATGTATTTAAGTAATTGATGTGAAAACTGTGTGAGGTGTCTAGAAATGATCCAATATGTGAAATGAGGCAAACTCCCCCTTTAACAAACATGTGTCGTCATATTTCTTCTGGTTGTGTCTAAATGGATATAAGGGAACAGGAAGAACTGGACCAGCTCTGGTATCAAATGCATGTCCATATGTGTGCGCTTCTACATGCAGAACAAAGAAAAATGGGCTAGCAAGAAAATGTTACTTGTACTGTCATAAAGCCAAAACAGCTAAAGAAAAAAGGTTTATTGGCAAGATCTTCCATGTGGCTTCTTTAGGACCAGTACCGCAACCTCGCACCCAAACTTATGCTATTAAGTACTTTAAGAAAGTGTAAAATCTCTTAAGCAACACACTTCAGGAGGAATTTATGATCTTACTTAGCTTTTATTAATACGACTTTCCCTGTTTGCTTACCATTTTATGCTCTCATTTCTCCTTACCATAACGTCATAGCGGGGCCCGAGAGCCTGTTCCCATTTGCTGTGCAGCTCCATTTCGGTCAGTGGGGTCGGCTCTCGCACTAAAACAAAAAGTTATAATATCTGGTGTTTAAAGCAAATTGCCATCATTTGAATGGCCGTCGTGTGCAGGGGGGCGTGGGGGAGGGTTAAGCATGCTGAGTGACAACATACAACTTTAGTGTATGTTGTGGTGCTGCTGCTGCGATGAGCTAAGGATGTCATTTTGATTGATGAGAATAAAAAATGAATCAGAAGGTGAACGCGTGAATGAGGGGTCACATGGAACACGGCAAAAGCATCAGGCTTATTTACAGTATCGGGTAAAATAAGCACGTGAGGGGGAAGTGAGGGAGGTGAAAGGAACATTACTCCTGCAGTAATTTAAGCCCCCCAGGACGACAAGTAACCCCCTTCCCTTACACATGTAATCATTCCAGTCATCTCTCTCTGACAACTCACAGAGAGAGTGAGAGACTAAAGGAGAGAAAATGAGACGCACGCACGAACACGCATGCACAAAGGCGAAGAGGCCTGGTGCATAGGCCTGATTAAATTAGCATTTCTCCACCACCACTCACAACACCATTTATCATAAGTGTTTGACTACATTAATACAGCAATGCATCGCTTTCAGGTTTGGGTTGTAAAATTGTAGCCAACATCTGCAAGCCAGGTGCAGAAGCAAAGGTGGGGGAGCATCATATTTAAGCATTACAGAAAGCAATGTTTCTTTACCAAATATAACATGTTCTTTGACTGTTTCACTATTTAATTCTAAATTAGTGGTGAGGACTAACAAAGGGCAGTAAATCCAAGTCAGCATCACAACACATGCCATGATATCTTAATTGCTGACGACTGTTGGTGATTATTAGAACATCTCAGTCAGGTTAACACATGGATATTGTCACACCAAAAAAAGTACTGAAAAAACCTCTCACTTCAGCAACGGTTCAAAACAAACAAACAAACAAACAAACAAAACAAAACAAAAACCCTTAAGGCACATTGAGGAACACCCTGTGAAACTGGTTCAGAGAGAAAGGAGGCCAACATCCTATTTGGGTTTTTATGGAGGACCAGAACACAGACAACACCTGTTTCCAGAGAACTTCAGCCTTACATGACTAAAAACAAAAATGTTCACATTTAATGGCTCTTTCAATGAAATCATCTTTAAAGACATGATTCTAAAATCCCCTGCCAGAACCTTCACTTATCCTTATAAAGTCAAATGTCTCAACTGCTACCCACAGAAAACACACACCTCGATGTTCACATTATGTAAGAATAACAAGTTTTGAAATACTTGTGAACGTAAGCTTAAAAGAGATTGTTTTGTGTTAAAGCGGTTATACAAGCACAACAGCTGCTCCTGTGGGGAAATAAGTCCCTGACAAGCAATCATTGTTATCCTAGGCTTGTACTGGCTCACTGCAACAGAGCACTTTATTTAGGGGTTTGGCAGGTACCAGGGTTTGTCTGGATTAATTAGGCCAGAGTGTAACTCAAGCCTCTAGCCAGTTCTAGGTCTCACACAGGACCGCTCTCATCTCATTTTTATATCTGCAGGCTAGCAAGACAGAATCTGTGCTCAGTTAGCATGAGCAGATGTGGGGAAGAGGAATGAGGAGTTGTGGTGGTGGGCTCAAAAAGGCTGGGACCAGGGTGGAGGT
>NC_137522.1:12502500-12532500 GCF_041902795.1 Electrophorus electricus | reverse complement strand
CCCAATGCTGTACTGTGACCTCACCGTTCTGCTGGTTCTGCGTGCAGGTGGAGGAGGCAGGGACGTGATGGGTGCTGTGGCTGGCGCGGGCGGGGGGGGCGCAGGAGGCTGCACTTCACCCAGGGGGTCCCGTGCAATCAGCATGCGCACACAACTACCACAGGCCTGCAGTACCTGCACCACCTGCTCGCTGGACAGCCCCCGCGTAAGTGTCTCTCCAATCCGCAGGATGTGGTCACCAGTCCTGAGCCGCCCATCCTGAGATGGGGAGTATGGGAAACAGGGGAGACATTTTTATATATATAATAAAGGAATTAAGTAAATAAAGCAAATGAAGTGAACGGATGAGTGAATAAAGTGAAAGAATAGTATCAGTGAGGGGAGCTGGCGTGATCTGGAGTTCTGCAATCAAGTCCAACTGGCTCTGATGAGAAAACAAATGACCAATTTCTTCCATTTCCATCAAAGTTCAGTGCCATATTACTGTAAATTCAGGCAAATAAACTAGTCACAAAGTGAGCAAGTCAGACAAGCTAGGATGGCCAGCACAGCCACCTGGAGGTAATCTGAGAACATCTATGCCTTTACCAAACAAGAAACAGAAATACTTGTGGCGATTGGAAATGCAATTTTGTTAACTTTAATGAAATATCCATGGTAACTCACTAAATACCCTAAATAGACAAGAAAAAGAAGAAAATTAAAATAATGACGAAGACGATGAAGACGAAGAGGAGGATGGTCAGAATGAAAATGAAGATGAAAATAAAGGGAGAAAAAAAAACAAAAAAAACAACAACAACAACTTTTAAAAACATTTTTTGGGCAGAAAGAACCATAATCCACTCTCCAACACAGTCACCAACTAAAGCACACATTTACAACCTAATCTGGCTGAGCCCCAAACAGGTGCCAGAAACAGTGTAATAACTCGCCGAGTTAAAGGACAGCTCTCACAAGGCCTTTCCTTTGCCTGGCTAAACCCAGTGACGTAATCTTCTGCTAGAGGACTTGAGCAGAATGAACTACAGGAGGAAAAGGATAGACTAAAGAATCTTTACACACAGACAGGCGAGGAGAACATTGTGGCATTGTGCAGAAAGGACACATGAAATGGCGTTTTGATGCTGTACGTGCGAGACAAATCTGCACGTCCCAGCGCTGCCTGTGTGTTCAGGACAGCAGGGGTGCATTGAAGCCTGGTGCAGCCATTAAAAGCTGAAATGGGAAACGCCAGGGATAACAAAGCTCCAATTTTGACAGCTTTTTTGGAGCATAAGATCCAGTGATGTGTGAAATGCAAGTGCTGTGCCTTTTGAACAAGAAGGGTTTTGTTGCCTGAGCTTTGGACACTGGCAGGAAGAGGAGAGGGGCTGAGTGTGTGTGGTTTCAAAACAGGACAGTGTTCTTTTTTCAATGCCTGCCCCTTTTATTGTAACCCAATTCAAGAGGGTACAGTGGAAATCAACTGGTTTTTTTTTTTGTTTTTTAAGTCATGTTCCCATGGTAAATATAAGTAGGTTCACCATAGAATAGGCCGGATAAAGAAATCTAAAAAGTTCATTCTATGTGAACTTTTGAATGCAGAGCACTAAGCACATCTTTTCTGCCATGCCCTATAACAGAGAGGTGGTTCTCAACATCACTGTTTTTCAGTTCACTTCCTTCTTTCTAACTGAATGGTTGATACACAGTGATACATTAGTTCTACTGCATGCGCCTCAGTCACCAACACACTTAGAGTCACATTCACAGAGAGAAGACTGCAAATATATAGAGACAGGTCATATATTAAGTACCAACAAGCAGTGCTCCTTTATCTGTGATTGCGTAAAAAATAAATAAATAATAAAAATAAATTTTATATATATATATATATATATATATATATATATATATATATATATATATATATATATATATATATATACACACACACACTAAGTAGAACAAAAAAAAAAAAGTAAGAATTTAGAAAGTTGCAACAGACAGTGTACGTTCATGAGCTACTCAGGGTTACAGCATCCAAATCACCTTGTATTAAAAGGACTGCGTGTCTTGGATTGAGAGACACTGCGTAGGACACAAACCTTATCAGCAACGGTGTTTGGTACAATAGTACGCACAATGACTCCAGTGGTCTTGCCACCCACGATCCCAAAACCCAGGCCTGAGCCATCATTCATCAGCTCAATCTCCTCCACATGTCCCCACTTATCCTGTAAGACACACACACACACACACACACACACACAGAAAATAACTAAAATATCCATGCTTGAGGGGAAATCAACAATAGTCAAATACATTCACAAATGTTCATACATTATAACAATTACAACAAATGTTCAACAATACACTTAGTCATTTATTTTAAATCAGCAACATCAACTGACGTCAGGTTGTCTCAGTTTGAGCCCTCAAACTGGATACTTAAATTAGAGCTCTTTAGTTAAGTTTCAACACAACAGTGTGACTAGACAATGGGTTCACTAAAGTAGAACAACTATGACCTGGATCCATACATCAACAGAGAGCTCTTACAAGCCAAAAATTCTAATGAACGTGTTAAATGTCACACACAAGTCACTGATCAATGTCAGGGTCAGGAAACCCCAGGTGTGTCTTTCCATGTCTGTTTTAACTCACTGCTCCTACATTACCCATGCTCCTAATCACCAGACTCTCCTTGGGCACTTATTAATGACCTGCAATCAGAACATTTCGTTTCTATTATTACTTGCCCCTTATCTGATGGGTGACTTCCTCAGCAATTTTCGCACGTCTAATGAAACCCTCCCTTTGCTGTTCCATCGCAACCCTCTCAGGAGACAAAACTTCTCACTAGCACTTATCCTTTCGCAAAAAGAAAAGAACTTTACAAGATAAGAACTTGAGAGCCTGAGCTACAGCCATTCGTTAGCAGTTTCTGAGGGTGACAAGAGAGTTTGACTGGTCTGTGCTATTTTTGTCAGTGTATCTTTGTCTTTTAATTGTAAATCTGACAATGACGAAAATGATATAGACAAAGGAAAACATGTGAAGAGAGATGGAAATAAGGATTCATAAAAAGATACCTGCTCCATAAAAGAGATACCATCACAAAATAAACATAACAATATGGGGCTAAATATCTAATACAAACATTTTTAAGGCTATAGTGTAATTAAACAGCTATATATTAGTGACTTAGTAAAAAAAAAAAAAAAAAAAAAGAGTAATTGAGTTTTAATTAGAAAGTCATGGTGGGAGATGAGGCCTAAGAGCACTTGGATTCTGGGAAGAAGACTCCTCGGGGAGGGGGGGGGGGGGGAAAGAGAGAGTCAGGGAAGATGCTGCCCTGATGTGCCTCCTGGGTCAGGCATCGCCAGGCCAGTGTGCAGCAGAGCTGAGCCCGTTCTGAAACGCTCCTGAGCACTATAATTAGGATTCAAGAGGAGTTTTTAAGCCTTGGAAGGCCAGGCTCATGGAGAGACCAAGGCAGCAGGGCACGGGAAGCAAGGGAAAACATAGCAAAGTTAGCTGGTGCGGCACGCCTTTTAAGGCACAGGGCTATGAATCAGTGATCCCCTGGAGCCTGGACAATCTTACATAGATAAATATTTTTTCAGCTTTGCAAAATAAGGGAACAGACTGAGGCAGGGAGGGGATTTAGAGATTGTTTAAATATAGGCTTTACAAATAGGACATGCTGTGGTTCTGTAGACTGATGTCTTCACTGTTAGGCTTGTTGAGATAAATCTATTAAAGGTCATGTAAGAATAAACAAATTTCTTCAGAGTCTGACTGACACATGCGAAAACTTAGAAACTGATATTCATTTAAGAATGCACTCTTCTTCCTCATGAGCTATATCTACTGTAAATGCTGTGCATAAATTACAACACAAACCAAAAAGGTGAGTATACACTGTGTGCACAAGTATTAGGCAAGAGAGTATTTTGACCATAACATCATTTTTATGCATATTGTCCAACTCCAAGGTGTATTAACAGTGAATGCTTAGTGGATTTAAGCATATAATGTGATGTGCATTTGTGTAATGAGGGAGGGTGTGGCCTAAGGAGATCAACAACTTATATCAAGGTGTGCATAATTGTTAGGCAGCTTCTTTTCCTCAGACAAAATGGGCCAAAAAATAGATTTAACTGCCTCTGAAGTCAAAATTTTTTTGAATAATTTTATATATTTCTCCCCCCCCCCTTTCTTTTTTCCAGAGGGATGCAGCACTTTTAAACTTGCTAAGATATTGGGGCATGATCACAGAACCATCAAATGTTTTGTTACAGATAGTCAACAGGGTCATAAGAAACGTGTTGAGAAAAGAAATGCAAATGAACTGCCAAAGATTTGAGAGGAATCAAACATGAAGCGACCAGGAACCCGTTATCCTCCAGTGCGGTCATATGCCAGACCTGCAGCCTACTTGGAGTGCCCAGAAGTATAAGGTGTTCAGTACTCGGGGACATGACCAAGAGAGGAAATGCTGAAACCCAACCACCACTGAACAAGACACATAAGATGAAACATCAGGATTGGGCCAAGAAATATCTGAAGACAGATTTTTCAAAAGGTTTTATGGAATGAGATGAGAGTGACTCTTGACAGACAGATGGATGGGCCCGTGGCTGGATCAGTAACGGGCACAGAGCTCCACTTCGACAGACGCCAGCAAAGTGGAGGTGTGGTACTGTTATGGGCTCATATTATTAACAAATTAGCTAGTTTACATTAACATTTATATTTCATGTGTTAAAGCTAGTTGGACCTTTTCGGGTTGAAGATGAACTCAAAAATCAACTCTCAAACCTACTGCCAGTTTTTAGAAGACACTTTCTTCAAGCAGTGGTACAGGAAAGTCTGCATCTTTCAAGGAGACCATGAATTTTATGCAGGACAATGCTCCATCTCATGCACGAAGTAGTCCAATGCGTGACTAGCCAGTAAAGGCCTTAAAGATGAAAGAATAAATGACATGGCCTCCTTTCCTCACCTGACCTAAACTCTATTGAGAACTTGTGGGCCCTTCTTAAACAGGAGATTTAAAGTAAAGGAAAACAGTACAGCTCTCTGCATAGTGCCTGGAATACTGTGGTTGCTCCTGCATAAAAAGTTGATTGTCAACAGATTAAGAAACTGACAGACTCCATGAATGGAAGGCTTATGACTGTTATTGAAAAGAAGGGTGGCTATATTGGTCACTTTTTTTTGTTTGTTTGTTTGTTTGTTTTGAAATGTTTATTTGTAAATTGAGTTGTTTGTTATTCTCACCAACAACCAACTGATGGGAAAATTTCTGTTTTTCATTTATTTGCATAATAATTCTGCACATTAATAGTTACCTAGATATTCTCCTAAGAAAGCCAAAACGTCACTTTTACGGTCTTAAATATTCAGGTTTGAGGTTTAACAACATTTTGGATTGACAGAGCATTGTTCAATATTATTATTATTATTATTATTATTATTATTATTATTATTATTAATAATAATAATAATAATAATAATATGAGTCCTCAAAAATACAACTTGCTTAATAATTGTGCACACAGTATAAATGCTATGTTTTCCCAACTGCAGCCTCTACGTTTAGATTTGTTATCCAGACGCTGCTGGACTCTCATGTAAAGCTGTATTTGTCACAAAATCTAATTTTCTTCCGATACAGCATGCCAAGTGGGAATTTCAGCAGAATGATAAAAAAGATCAGGGCTGGCTATTACTCTGTTACAGCCAATCATGACATTTGGTGACAGGTAGTTAAGCCTGGCAACAAGCAATCAAATAAAACCCAGACTTTTGCCTTGTGCTCCATTAAACTCGACCTCGTGAGAACTATCACATGAATTAAACAAAGGCAAAGGCCTGGTTTTGATATGCAGGACATGGCTTCCATCCAAGGGTATTAAAACAATACGAGTGGTAAAAAAGCATGTTAAAAAGGCCCAGAAATACACAGAACTAAGCAGGCTGAAATCAATCTAAAAAAATGTATTTTCTTTTAAAATCTCCATGCCCTAGCTCTCTGTGTGGTTTCACACCAACACCTTCTCAAAGCAGTATTTAATTAAGGTGGCCAAAGGGGAGCGACTATTTATAGGTAGAGTCTTTAATTAGCTTCTTCTTATGGCTGATGAGCTCTTCCAAGCTCATTCTCCTTCTTAGAGAGTTAATTTCTCACACTTGGTGAAAGAGGACCATTCAGCCAATCAGAGCATTCACGTTTGCCCAACTAGATTCCCTCCCGCTCACTTCGAAGGTAAAAATTACCTGTGTTTTTTGGCCGTCTAGGAGTTAGGGGAAATGCAATTTTATTAGTTTTATTTTTTTCCCCAAAGGGCTCCTTCAATTGTACATTCTGATTATGGATGACTTAATGAACCATGAAACCTATTTTAAACCAAAAACAGAGGAAACGGTCCACCAGTTGAACATATACATACTAAGAAATAATACATTTAGATATGCAAATACCTAAACACTTGATAAAGAAAACTAAATTCTTAGAAAGGGCCTAGGGCCACACTTCTAGGATCTGAGTCAGTGCCCATAGTAAATGCATGAATAACAGAAAACACTCGTTCACTTTGGTAAAAATCACCCGAACTGGCCTTACCGTATGAACAGATCCAGATGGGAGAAGGCCTAGTTTGGCTGCAGTGTCTCTGACCACCACTAGCTCCACTCGATCCTTCTGTTGTTGCAGCAGAGCAAGGGCCTGTTGCTGGGTTACACTCTGGTCCAGAGCAATCCCATTGATGGCCAGAATCTGGTCATTCTCCTGCAACCTGCCATCTCTAAGCATTGGCAGAGACCTTTAATTAAACAGCATTCTTCCTTAAAAGATTTATTGTAGTTCTTTGGTCAGGGACCTTTGAGACTTATTTTATTTCTTATGAATAAATATCATTAATTGAATGAAAAGCAAATTTTATGGATCATTGCTCTCTTCCCTAAATTCATCGTTACTAATGGCTACCATGGGCATAACGCTTGGAAGTACTGGAGTGTTGAGCTCACCTTGCTGCAATGCTCCCGGGCTGCACCTGTTTGATGAAGACTCCATGAGCGCCCACTCCATCAGGCCTCAGACCCACCACACTGAAGCCCAAGCCTCCAGACACAGGCCTGGAAAGGTTCACATGCTCCATCTTTCTCCCCTGTGGAGGACCCGCATGTAATGAGATGCATATTTGAGGTTAGGTATTGTAGAAACAAGAGGGTTGTTGGTGTGCATGCATGTATGTTTGTGTGTGTGTTTACGTGAGATGATGATGTAAGGGTATTATGACAAATAATGCAAAACTACCCATCTATTGATAAAAATTCTATTAACCAAACACATTAGATATGAGTAGAAAAAAGTAGTTGTTAGAGCCACACACACACGCGCAAAAAAAACAAACCCAGAAAACTACCTCCAGAAGGCCGTCGATAAGGCCTTATCTCTGGTTTCATCACAGACACATAATAGAGAGGACAGAGGAGCGCGTGCCTCACCTTAGCTGCTGCCTGGAGCCACCGTTGTAGCTGCTCTGACGACACAGTGGACACTGTGGTGCCATTGGACGCTACGGAACTCAGACTGCTCCCTGGACGACTAGCGCTCACAATCAGCTGGCCCTTCCTGGAGAAACTGAACTCGCTGGACGCATCAGGTGGCATAGAGTTCAGCTACAGAACAGAAAGAGAGATGGCAAAGGTTCTTGTGTGTAATTTAATTATTACACATTGGGATGAAGGAACTGCTACTGACTATAAGTCTATAAATATCGATAAATAACAAATATACATCATGTCATGAATTAATTAAACCTAATTTTGATTATTGCTGATTGTGCAATATGATGCTTTACACCAGGCACTCAAAATGCACTTTACATGTCAAATGTGAATGTTTGCTACTGTACAGCATAAAGCAATAAGGCAAGAGCAACCATCCCCTATAGGAGGAGGGAAAGTGGGGGGGGGGGGGGAGAAATCAATACATTCCTCTGCAGTTCTCCCTACTCCCAAACAGGTAATGTATTAATGACCTTTAGACTCACATTGTGGAAACTTATCAGTCTTCTGCTTATTTAGGCCGGGCTGACGGAGCAGGTTCCTGGCCATTTCATCAATATGTCTCAGACAAGGCAGTTACTCAAACCAAGACAGTAGATATTAAGGCTTGATAGATCCACAAAACAGAAATTCTCAGCCACCCGCCTTAGTATACACAATAGGTTTTCACCTGACGCATTCGTGGGTACTTGTCTGACCTTCCCAGCACTTAGAATATGAAAGCAAGCTTCCGTTATTGCCATTATCTTAATTTGGCAAGTGGATTGTTTATTGTGTAGAGGGTTCTTGTGTCAATAAAACCTCCGGCTGAATACAAATACCAGCAAGGGGGTTTCAATGTCTCCACTCAGCAGTAGAGAAGCGTGATGTGTATACTCTGAAACTGCAGCAGTGGAAGCAGTAGCTATTCACCTTCATCTTTAAGGAACTTAAAGATAACAATGGCCAAATTAATAACTGTATATGACAAATGACAATAACTGTATTAAACTGACAACACTCACAAAAGCACCATCACTGGAAATAACAGAGATATGGTTGAAGAATACTCGTCAAACAGGCCGATTCTGTCCGACATAGCTACGCGTGTTGTTACTGCTGAGCCAAGTCTAACCTGGTCTTTGAGCTGTTTGACGGAGTGCTGCAAGGTCAGTATGCGGCCGAGCAGAGGGCTCTGCAGGGCCTCCTTCAGTGCTCCCAGCCTATCACTATGAGTCCATTCCTCACGCTGCACAAGCTTCGACTGCAGCCTCTCCAAGGCCTGGAGTACCTGCTGGCGCTCGACTGCAGTCACTGAACATGAACATAATCACACACACACTGAAAACACTAATAACTACAATGCTTGACTACAATTTGTGGAAATATACCATACCTGTCGGTACATTTTCATACATTGCTCTTCCCTTGAAGCCTGGTGTGGTTGATTTTGAAGAAGCGCAAACATAGAACGGACATGAACAATGCAAGATTAAATCTGTTTTAGCAACACTTAGGTTATGTACATTATAACGACCTCACATATCCTTGTTGGAAAAGGAGAATGTGCTTGTACACCTGTAGATGTGAAAGTTGTCACGTTCTCACACGTTGAACACATGGCTGACGGAAAGTTATTTTGAGTAATTATTTTTAAAACACATTTTCGAAAAGCAGAACAATTACACGAGGGTCCAAGCTGTTATTTCAGACGCTACCATGGCCAGTTTCGGTATGCTCGTAGAGCTAACGAATTAGCCAC
This sequence comes from Electrophorus electricus, assembly GCF_041902795.1. Lineage (NCBI taxonomy): Eukaryota > Metazoa > Chordata > Actinopteri > Gymnotiformes > Gymnotidae > Electrophorus > Electrophorus electricus. The sequence goes on along the minus strand of NC_137522.1, from coordinate 12,523,196 downwards.
CGTTATTATGATCAACCACAAAAAAAAAAGGTTCCACTACTAAGCTGCAAATGATGACAAATGCTTTACCGGTTCACTAAATGTTTTTAGAGTGAGCTACAAGTTCCCAGGAATAACGTTTGACGTCTAACAGAACACTGAAACAGCTGTTTAAGCGAAGTTTCGACTGAGATTTTGTTGTTTTCAGCGCCCTTTCCTTACCTGTTGGACGGAAGTAATATGAGGTTTCTCGCCTCACCTTAAAACAGGAAGTTAACTTAATGAAAGCAGCTAGGTTAGCTAACTGCATTTAAAGCACAGTGCACATCCCCTAAAATAAACTGTATTCAGAAAGAAAAAAGGTGTTGTGGTCACACATTCCTCTAGGATAAAGTTAGTTTGAGTTGCAAACACTGCACTTGTCCTAATATAGCGTAACACACAGCTAGTAGCTAACACTAACAGGTGCACTAACGCTACTGTGTGAAACTGACGCACCATTACCAACTTTAAGACCAAGTGCATCTTTTTAGAACTATTTCAACCCAGAACTCTTAACCAGAGTCGTGTTGAGATGCACCATATCTATTAATGCACAAACCTGCTGTCTGTCCCTTACGTCAAGACTTCTAGCGGGTGTTTCGGTAGGTATTAGCAGGTTGACTTAACTGAGCTGGCTGGCTGTGCTGAAGCGGATTAGCTAGCTGGCTAGCGAAACTTTACTAGCTCGTCGGTTAGCTAGTTATATCAAAACAAACTAATTAAAAGTTCTACGGAACCCGTAGATTCAAACTCTATCTGATAACACAACTCCATTTCATTGACGGGGCGGTCAAACTAACGCTCTTTAAAAACAAAAACCACCGGCTAAACCCTCACAGGACACAAATCTTCGGTTACTTTTCTAACGGTTTGTCTCTTTAAAAGGGTTTTAGGTCACGTGACTGCCGCTTCCAACATGGCCGCGACCTGGAATGGCCTGTTCTGCGCGCTGCTCTGCTCGACTTTACCTCAGATCGTCACGAATAACGCTGATGGCTGTGCAGACCTCCGTGTGGGACAATATCCTCTGATAAAGGAGAGGAAGAAAGGCAGTTTAACGCTGCTCGGTGTGGCTAGCTAACGCTGACAGGAGTTAGGATAGTTCGTTAGCTAGGCTAGCTAGCTAGAGTAGTGAAAGCTGGGCCAGCTAATGGACTGTGTCTCGCACACAAACAGCATTTGTAAGGGAGTGAATTAAATCTGATATTGGATTAGTAGTGCGCTACGATACATCTACGACAGCGTTGTTGTTGCTGACCACTTTTAAGATGGTTGTTATGTGTGTACATACATACACACAGCGGTGGGGTACTGGGTAACCGTTTCCCCTTCCTTTTTACTGGGAGTCCATGTTCCACTTTGCGACATTGTCATTTGATGACAGTTTTATTCCTCTGGTAAATAGCATTACTATGTCTGAATTTTAAAAAATGAACCCAATTTTCCTTGATAATTTCAAGTATCTTTGCAAAAGCCCTAAAATTGATGATGCAACTCAAGAGCCAGAAAATTGCAAGGATCTTCTGGCATGGGGTAAGTTATAGTATTTCAGTTCAAAGATAACTTTTACAGACAGTTGTTTTGTTTTTGTTTTTAGGATTCATAAAGTGCAGTTTTTTGATTTATACATTATTCCTTGTACAACATTTATCATTCATTGTTTTCAGTGGAATGCCTTCCTGCACCTAACATCACCTGTTTGCTGTCAAATGGGACCAAGTTCAGATTCAGTGGGGAGGAGGTTGGATTTAATAAAAGTGTACCATGTCGTAATGTGTATGTTAACACTTCCTCAATTTGCATGAACAAATAGTAAACATACGGAATGTGTTTGTACATACTATTATTCCTATTGCATATTGATGACAGTGTTTTCTCTTCTGCTAGGACTGGTTATTCCTACAAAGTAGCTGTTGCTTTGTCACTGTTTGTGGGTTGGCTGGGTGCAGATCGTTTCTATTTGGGCTATCCAGCTCTAGGTAAATCTTTACCCTATGAGGGCCTGGTAGTATCTAGCTACTAATTTCTCCAGGTTAATTAATAAATTACATCACCTTGCTATGTAGTAACTATGTTTTTGCTCATTTGTTACTTCGTTACATATGCAAGTAGAATCACTTTTCCTTTTCATCTGTTTAATATTTCATAGCAACCGAGTTTTGTTGGACTTCAAGTTAACCAGGGCTGAAATGTTCTAGAGTTGACAGCATTTTTATTTATTTCCATTTTGAGGACACATTTTTCCACCAGATGTGTAGTTGGGAGTATCACGGATATTAAACAATGCTGTTTAACTTTGTGTGCTTTTCTACAGTTCATCATTCATAATTCAGTTCCATCATTGCACCTCACTGCTCTGAATAGTGTATTTTCTATTCTGTGAAACAGTCCCCAGCTTAGCTTTGATTACAGTGCAGTGATCAATATGTTACATATATGGTTTATATGGTATAAGAGGGAGGCTACTGGGTCGAAGAGAAAACATTCAGCTTCAAGCCTCTAATGAAATTTCATGTTCCCATTAATCATCAACTGTTTTTTCCAAACAAGTAGTTCTTTATGATATTGCCCAAATAGTTCCTGCTTTATCCCTTTTGTAACTGTTAACAAAATGTATCAGCAAGAGTACAGTCATTTACTAGTGTGTTTTTTTTTTTTTCTCTCAGGATCCAAATTTGGGCCAGTGAATAAATCCTGGGGGAAATTGGCATTTGCTGTGAGGAAATGAACACTCCTAACATTCTCACCTAGCTCTCACTGTAACGTTAATGCCAAAGGAGAGCAGGATGCGGTGGGAGGCACTTGTTTTCTACCTCTCACTCCACATTTTAAGGCCATTCTTCTCAGCAAAGCACCTGCTGAAGCACAAAAGGCCCTAGTAACTGAAGGCCATGTGTGCACGTGTGCGTGTATGTGTGTGAGGAGCAGGTGAGCTGAGAGCCCACACGGTGCTGGAGCCAGACCAGAAGGCGCTGAGAACTGCACCTGGTCTGGCCTGACCTCCGAGCTGCTGCACCATTCAGCTCTTGAGACCCAGCCTCGCAGGGCTGCCCAGTCACTCTGCTGACAGCCCTTTTGAAATCAGTGCTGGAATCGACACACTTAAGTCTCTCAATGACCAATTATCAGTGCCATTACTAACGATTAACAGTAATTATGTTTGAATTACTGGATGGGAGAGGATTAATTAATTGCAATTCTGGACCTCTAATGGTTTATGTCGAGCAGTTATTCAGGGTGTATCTAAATGGTTGTGCTGAGAATGGAAAATGTTGACTTTCTTCATTTCTGGAAACAACACATTATGACTGCGAACTGTGAGCGTCCGTCTGAATGCCATCCTCCTCTGGCTCTTTGCATGTCCTCCTTTTGAAGATGTTTTGCACACAGTGTGACCATAGGCCACAAGTTTCTCAGCTTCTAACGCGTGAGCTGATCCCTTTATTCTCGCCCCTCATGGCACCTGTGGAAGTTCTTTGACCTACAAAAAACCTGCTACTGACTGACTTCAAAGCCTCAGCAACAGCCTGCAACAAAATAAGCAATCAAACAAGGTCCCCTGGCGGATGAGCTTTATTTGCCTGTATAGCCTGGCATCTGTCCTCAGAACAGTTTGCGTGGACCTCGTACAGCTCGGTAGACATACAGGACTGTGGCAGGGTGTCGATACATAGCTACATAGTCATAACCTGCTGTTTGTATTTTTTTTTTTTCCTAGGACTGCTTAAGTTCTGCACGGTGGGTTTCTGTGGAATTGGAAGCCTGGTAGACTTCATACTGATATCCATGCAGGTATGTAGGACTGAGTTAGGACTTTTGAGGACCTGTCTGATTGTGAATGTGTTGCAGCTGCTCGTGCTGCTGTAATGACAATATTAGAAGGATTTTATTGTCATTAAAAATGGCATGATTTAGAACTAAATGACTGTAAATACAGGACTTTTTTCTTACTGAGTTTGTATAGTTTGTATAGATCAATTCCCCTACACTTACAAAAAATAGAGGGAACATTCATCTTGGTTCTTGGGTAAAAAAACAATGCTGTAACAGATATGCCTATTTGACCAGCTATCAATTCCCTGAACAGTTTTGTGGCATGAATACCTTTGGTCACTTTTCAGAAAGTAGAAGGGTGTGACATTTCATTTGTCAAAGACATTTTGTTTCTGCAAACAGAGAAACCACTTTAAACCCTATAGACATAGAGCCTCACAAAGCCATTCGCCTCCTTTGTGTGTGTGTGTGTGTGTGTGTGTGTGCGTGCGTGCGTGCGTGCGTGTGTGTGTGTGTGTGTGTGTGTGTGTGCGTGCGTTTCGTGTGTGTGTAGCACCTGTGTCTCTGTGCTTTCCTCTCTGGCAGCTCCTGTTCTGTGAAAGAGTCTAATGAGTGCACTCTGTTTCGCCCCAAACCCACCCCACTCTGACTGGGCACCAGCTCCCTCAGGAAATACCCCCCCCCCCCATTAAGGGGCCCAAGCCGGATGGTCTTTGGGAGTTAGGGGAGTAGTCCGTTTGTCGTGTTGTTAGGGCTATACTCAGCTTCTCTGTCCTCATTATTCTCTCCAGACCTGAATGAAGCTTTACACAGCTGAAGCATATATACATCCCCCCCCAAAATTCACCTCCTCTCTCACACTTCTTCACCACATGCTTATGCATGCGGCTGACTGACGACTCTGGAAATGATTCTTGGTGAAAACGTACAGTGCATACGTGTTTGATTTAATGTGTGTTTCTAGGCCACCCGGCTGGCTGGCAATAATCATTTAACTTTGAGAAGTTTTATAGATGAACTGGGGAAGACATGTGCTGCAGACACAGTGCTGCTAGCTCAGAGCTCGTGTCAAACGATACCATGTGTTCTAGAAAGTTCGGTTGCTGTAGTAAGCCTATAACACCTCATTCCTCTGGACGCAGCTATGTTGGATCGGAGGGCTAAATCACGCTGTCAGCAGTGAATCCCTACTGAAAACCCGGTTTAGGCTACATCAAGGCTTTTGATCTGTGTCCGGAAAGCCCTTGTGCTCTTTAAATCTTTAAATTCCAGCCATTTTGGAACTCCTCACCTTTAAAACCATAAGATATAGAATCCCTCACAGATAAAACAAGCCTTCGTCTGTCCTTCCTTGGCCCTCTCTGCTGACATGACTGTGCTCTCTTACCAGCAGAGAAATGGTGCCTTTCTCCCTTTTAATTATTTTAATTTAGATTTATTTATTTATTTATTTTTAAATGGCCCAGCACTTTGATTAACAGGGGGTCTCAGAGTGTTTATTGTTCTCCTAATGTCTTATTGAAGGCCCTGAGAGAGCAATGCTTTTAAGAAGTACGGCTGGCACGGCTCACTGCTGCACGCTTACACTCTCAATTAGCTGTACGCTTGTCCGGCTGCTCCGTTTTTTAAAGCGTGACATTTTTGATGAAGAGGATCTCTTCCCCTGAGAGTCCATTTATGCCCAGTGCGCAACGTTCTAGCGCCATATTTCACCTCCGTCCCTCTTAGCGGAGTTGGCTGGGACGCCTCCCGCTGCTAATGAATAAACACCTAGTGCATGTTGGTATTATTTATATTCATCGATTCTGTCCGGCCAGTCATGCCTGGCTTTTCCGACTTGCACTTGAAGATCAATGGCGACGTGTAACTTTTCGATTTGCTCTGATTTGCTAAAGAGACGGGAGAGGTGTGTGTGTGTGTGTGTGTGTGTGTGCGCGCGCGTGTGTGTGCGCGCGCGTGTGTGCGCGCGTGTGTGTGCGCGCGCGTGTGTGCGCGCGTGCGTGTGTGTGCGCGCGCGTGTGTGTGTGTGCACTCATGTACCATCCCCTATAGCCTCTCTAATGTTGCCACACCAAAGCAAAGTGACCCAGTCGGCCTCCGTCAGGGCATCTGTAACAGCGGCTGTACAGGTGGAGGAGTTCTAATCGGGCTGACGTAGACGGCAGAGTCAGTGCTCTGTGCGTGCTCCTTGGTGGGTCTTTTCCCCAAGCCAGACGCATGTTGCCATTGTCATGAGGCGGAGCAGGGCTCAGCGCAGAGGCTGTGAGCACACAGACCTGCAGGAAGTCATTACACCATTCACGTGCCGTGCTCTGACAGCAGCCGGACACGGCGGAGTTCCGCCCATGATCTCATCCTGCTCCCATCGCAGCGCGGACCATGTGGGACCTGGAGTGAGCTTCACTAGGACTACAGTCAAACTCAGAATCTGTCTTCTCTAATAAAACTGCCTCTAACTCAATAATGCCTAAAGACTTTGGTGTGAGAGTTCTTGGTCACTGGTTGACATGTCGTATATAAATCGTGTATAAATCAGTCCTGTGACTGGGCTCTTAAAAGATGACTTGTATATGTCCCTTCAGATTGTAGGTCCGTCTGACGGGTCAGATTACATCGTAGACTATTACGGGGCACGGCTCACGCGACTCTCCATAACCAACGAGACCTACAGGAGAACGCAGATATCTCCGTGAGCAGGTGAGAAACCCTGTATGTCACAATAAAACTGTCCACTTTGATCCCTTTTTACAGGGATCAAGCGATAAAAACTATTACATGAAAGGGGTCAAGGATATAGGCTTATGAGAAAAGTAGCAGATTTATATAGAAAGTTCTTTGGGTGGGTGACCTGCCTGAAGGTTGTGAAGGTCGGCTTGCTGAAGCAACCTCCTGGGGTGCAAAAGGCAAACTGGCAGAGTGAGGACACCTTTGGTTCTGCTGCTCCAGGTTGTTAATCCCCCCCAACACCGGAAGGAGCTCCCCACTCAGGGGACACACCAATCAAATGTCAGTTCCTGCAAAGCAAAGTTCAGCAAAGCACAGAGGGCCACTGCGTACCACCTACCGTCGCTCTCTGCAGACCTAGGCCTTTCCCGCACCGCCCATTGGCCCGCCTGGACATTATCTATCTCCAAAAGAAAATAGTAGTCCCGCTCCGGGGCGCTCCTGCTCTCTCCAGCTCCCCTGCCCCGGCTGCTCCGTGACCGCTACCTCTCCCTGCTTGGTGCAGGCCACGTCGTTGCTAATGGCAGAGACACGTGGAGAAGGATCACATGTGGAGGCCATTAGGAGCACTGGAGTGTTTACATCAGAGGGGAACCGAGGTCGCCGTTCCTTAGCCGAGCAGTGTGTCCTCTCTGTTTGTCTCTCTTCTGTCCTCTCTCCTCTCTCTCTCTGTCTCTCTCTCTCTCTCTCTGCGCCGTTGACCTAAGTCTTGGCCCTTTTCGCACCACTGCCCTTCTGTGCGGTTGGAAGTGGACAGGAGCAGTAAGACTGTGGGGCTCCTGCAGTGATGTGTGTGTGCACACACACTGGCAGCCCCACGCGTCCTTCACGCAGGCGTCCCCGACTCACAATAGACTCGTGTTTCACATTCCATTTTAGGCTGCCAGAACTAGTTTCTCAAGGCTGGTAGATTGAAGCAGGTTGAAGCTTCCACGTGAAGATGTTCCTCACACAGACAAAAGAGAAGCAGAGACATTTGTAACACAGGAGTCATCCCTGGCCATGTGTGTCTCATCTGGCTGGTGGAAAACTGCATTTATCTTCACTACATAGTGTTGTGAACCTGCTTCCAAACATAACTAACGCTTCCTTTTCTCTGGCTTTAGGGGGAACACGGGACTGATATCCAGGATTGTGTCCTGTAAATCTCTGCTTTTCCTTTTTCCAAATGGGAAGATGCAAGGACACACCAGACGTGTGTGTGTGTGTGTGTGTGTGTGTAAAGAGTTAGGGCTGCTAGGGGCTGTAAATATGGACATTGAGCTTATTAGCCCTGCTCCCTCCATCTCTCCTCTCTGCTCCCTCCGTCTCTCCTCTCTGCTCCCTCCATTATATCTTCCCTCTTCCTGTTATGAAATGTAAAATGAAATTCATCTATTTATGTTCCTTTGTAATATATTCACTGCAGCACAGTTAAGATCCAAGATGTTTTTGTTGTGTTTTAATTTTGCCACTTGGAACAGTGTAAGTAAAGTTTTACTTCCATGGAACACACCGTGTGTCCGCAGTTTTCTGTCTTGTATGCGTTTAGTACAGCATCCATGTCCCAGAAAATTGTCACACAATGTGCTGTTTGTCACACACTGAAAGTTGCCCTGAAAAAGGTGACCATTCATTCTCCTGTCTGTGATCTTCAGACAATCTGTGTCAGGCCAATGTCAAGCACTCCTTCAATTTCACTCAAGTGCGTCTGCTGGTCTGCACCCACCAGCTCACTCTGCCCGTCATTAATACAACCTCCAATAGAGTCAGCCTCTTCATCACACTCAAGTGATTGCTGCACTGGCCTGTCAGACCTCACCCACTGTGTGTGTGAGTGTGTGTGTGAGTGTGTGTATGTGAGAGAGAGAGAGCGAGCGAGCAAGCATCTTTTACAAACTGCAGTGTCCTTGCCACAACATGCACAGCTCAGCTTGGGTATGTGGAAATGGATTTTTATCTGTTCCCCAGCGTGTATGATAAGTTACCAGAGCTGGTCTGGGACACTAGAGATGCACAAGTCCCTGGAGGCGATCTTTCCATCTATATAAATCCTAACTGTACTTTGACATTGAAAATCCCATACATGTTTACGGCAGCCGAAAACAGGTGATTCTTTAAGCAAGTGCAAGATCAGATTTTTTTTATTGGCAAAAATAATGCAATCTTTAGCTTCTATTTGTACTTTATTTCTGGAATATGTTGATCTCAAACACTGTAAGGAGTCCAAAAAAAAGGGCCTGAGAAAAGCAGCGAGTGGCCAGGTTACTCCCCTGGCCCCGTTACCCTGTTTATACACGGCCACGCTTTGCTCTTCCACCAGAGGAGAGCTTATCAATACAGCAGGAGGATAAGAGGCTGGAGATTTATAGTGCTGTTGCCCAGGAGAGAGAGATGCAGAGCTGGATCCCTCACACCCTTCTCCCACCACCACATGAGCAGGCCATTCCTCATCCAGCCCCAGTGTTTTATGGGTGCGTCGTTCTCTCTCTCTCTCTCTCTCTCTCTCTCTCTCTCTCTCTCTCTCTCTCCCTCTCTCTCTCCCTCTCTCGGAGAGGTAAGTTATAAAGCCAGAAGGCAGAGCTGGGGTGCGGCTCTCTGCAGTCTGCTCCGTTTCCTCGCCCCCCCCCCCCACGGTATCGCTGGCCCGTGAGAGACGATCCTGCCGTGCAGACCACGTTGATTCCCACACTCCACCAGGGCAGAGGCATGGGGCACGGGGACCAGGAGAGACCGAAGTCTAATCGTTGGCTCTGCAGTGTGTGCGAGTCGATTTATGCCTATACCTGCTGGTGGTGACACCCTCGCAGTCTTGTGCTCCTTCCACACTTGAAGGCGGAGGAATGCAGTCAGGAAAGGGAACTACACCAGCATTCCTTCACCTCTCTTTGGCCTCATGGGACTCGGGCCTGCGGTACAGCTAGACTCTGGCGGAGTGCTGAGAGAAACACACCTGGGGAAGGTGAAAAGGCAGGAGAAGTCATGGGGCTCACGCCAGCACACGTCAGCACATGCCAGCCTTAATCATGGATCATGGGTGAGCTCACCTAGGCCAGATACAGGCCTGCACTGATACAAGGGCCTGAAAGGTCTCCTGCTGTAGCCCACCACAGCCAGGCCACCTCACCTGCTCTCTCTCAGTGTGTGTGTGCGCGTGTTTGTGGGGTCTTGCACATGCTTCGCTCCTCCCACCTGCATTCTCAGGCTCTGTGGACATGCTGCAAAAAGGAGAAAGCATGTCTTCTTGGGACAGAGCCAAGCTGTCACAGGTCGCTGGAGAGGCTCCAGAGAAACGCTGAGGCTGAGCAAAAAGGAAGATCCGGGCTGCATTCTCTTCTCGTACAGATCAGAAACAACAGGAAAGGGTTAAATACGGAATGTGTGGAATGAATTGCTTTTACAGTCTTGCTTTGTTAAGGTGTGTATAGTTGTTTAACAAGCATTAGAGTGCCAAAATACTCCGAGTTATCTGTAGTGTGGCATACACAGGCCACGCTCCTCCTTTAAGCAGGGTATCAATCTCAATGTTTAGTGAGTGAGTGACCTTCAGGCTGAGAGATGGCTGCGTAAGCTTTTCGGCCTGACTCTTGTCTGCGCACTGCGTGTGTGCGCGCTCGCGTGTGGGGTCTTGCACATGCGGCGTGCCTCCAGGCGCAGCCTATGACTCAGCAGAACTCGAGCCAGTCACCACCTGCAGATGAGCGCGGCGGCCGTGAGGCGGAGAAGCTTCCAGAGGCTGCGTGTGCGCAGCTCGCCGCTCCTCGACGGGCGAGAGGCCTCAGACGACCATCCCCTTCTCCGTTTCCCAGCTGTCTCTGATTTTAAATCCATTTTCATCCATTTCACCCTCTGTCCTTCTTGCTCTTTTTTTTCCATCTCTCCTCTTTCCCTCCCTCGTTTCCTCCATCCCGCCAGCTAAAGCACGTCCTGTTTTTTTGGTCCCGCTCCTGCTGAGGTGGGACTCGGGTCCGAGCCCTTTTTGCCAGCGCTGCAGGGTCAGGCACCATGTGGGTTTAATCAGAGTTCACTCACGGCCCTGCAGTATGCGCCGAAGCCCCTCGGCCTGAGCCGTGAAGGATGATAAAACGGGCACTAGGTCTTAACCGGTTCAGTATGGAGCCAGTATCTCCACACCATGTTATGATAAATCACTTCCTGTGGTGGAGGTTTCTTAGAGGCATGTGAGTGTACTGTCTCCTTATATAGCCACCCCCACCTCCGTGTCTTCTAAGGAGTGTGGTTACATCACACTGGCCAGTCCACATGGGTGCAGTTCAAGTGTGTGGTGTTTTAAGAGCCAGTCCGCTTATAAACACAGCAATTATGCTGCCAGCTCTCATTGCTACAGCCTGCTGACGAGCTTGGTGGCTTGGGCATCTGTCCGCTTCCCGGGAGGACGGCTCAGGGAAAGCCCGAGCTGCTGCAGTCCAAAGGACCAGTTGTGTTATTCCTGCAATCACATACACACACATATACACACATGCACTGCTTTAATGCCCTTTACTCTCCATGTCAACTCACTTTCCCCCAAGTGGAGCTGCTGTCCAGTACTGTGTGCTGGAGGGCCCTCACCGTCAACCCTGAGCTCTCTGAAAAGACTGAAGCTTTGGTGTCTTGCACCTGAAACATTTTAGCGCTGCCTTCCTGAGCTCGTTGGTCCAGGGCAGTGACACCTCCTTGCTTTGATCTTAGCAGAGGGAAAAACACACACGTGCAAGTGCACAGTGCTTCTTCTTGCTCCTGTGCGGGTTACAGAAGGCCATGAAATTGCAGTTGTGTCATACGGAACTAAAAGTGTCAAGAGGAATTAACCGTAAGGTGACATGCTTCCCGAAGTGGTGACTGAGAAAGAAATAAATATCTCGAAAGCTTGAACCCTTCCCCTAAGCCCCTCCCTTAATCCTTTATTTTAATTTTCACTTTCAGTGTTGGCGTGGCACCTGATAAGCGCAGCCAGCTCTGGCCCACGGGTGCTGGCGTGCCTGTCTCTGCTGATGCGTAGCTTCCCTGCCAGCGAGAACGTCTCTGCCTGGCCTGCTGGGTGGGCCCTCACCCCCCACGCTGGCACGAAAGGTCTCAAGTGTTTGTGTGTGCGTGTGTAGACTGCTGTTGAGCTGATGTGTTTGACGTGTCTGGATTTTTGAGGCCATCTCCCATTTTGAGGTTGGTTTGTGTGTGTGTGTGTGTGTGTGTGTGTGTGTGTGTGTCTCACTGTCTTTCTGAGACCACCATCACTGCATGCTTCTGGCTCTAGTAACACTGGCACCAAGCACAGCTGCACAGAAACTAACAGCTCAATATGAAAACTAAACACACAAAAAACAGACTTTCACATGACTCTCCCAGTACGACCCAGCAAGGGAAGGCCCATATCAAAGTGTTCGCTATAATCCCCCACTGTCTGCCAATCCACTTAAAATGGGGCAGGATGCATGAAATGAACAACACCTCTTCAGCAACACCTCACCTAAACACACAACCACAGGCTAGAATCCAGCTGCTGAAATCATGGGTGTGTGCGGTTCATACCTCAACACCATACACCAAGCCATACCTCGCTGGACATCTACTCTACCTGCAGTCTCCTCCCAAACAGATGGACCACAGCTTTATTCTGCTTCCTCCTGAGGCTGCACCCTTCCAAAATACTTATCCTTAACCGTTGCCGCTTAAATGCTGTGCACTTAGAAACACCTGCCAACCCTCAGCACCTTTGCTGGGCCAAGAACATAACCTCAGAAACAGTGATGAAAGCTTGCACACATGTGAATGGTCACTGTTACGGAAACATCTGCAGAACTGGGCCTGAACGTTCAGCAGGGCCATTTGAAAGAGACCGTGGTGATGTTTCTCCTCAGTCCAGCAAAGCTGCCAGCAAAAAGTGTCAAACACTTACACCCAGCACTCTGAAACCATGTGAAAAACTGAAAGTGAAATTATATCATATTTTAAAAAAAGAAAGGAAAAAAGCAGTTTCAGGGAAGGTTTGATGTCAAAATTCAGAGACTGCAGCACCACACCTGTCTGTCCACAGTCACACAGATAGCAACGTGTTACGCTTCCATTTCAAGGAAACATTTACATAATGCCCAAATAAAGGATCTTTACTCTCTAAGTGCCAAATCGAAACAAAGATTTTCAGCAGTAATCTGTTAATTACTAGTATAGGACATATAATTTTAATGTGTACAACTATAAACTGTGTTTTGTTTTGTTTTTTGATAGAACTCAATGCTTAATTAAATTCTTAAGTGGGTTTTTCACCCTGTTAAACTGAATTAAATTCGATTCACTATTAGAAGCATAATTAATTGTAAAATGAATAGAAATACAATGTGTTCCAGTATGGCTCTGAACATCCAGTCTAGGTTTTGCTTTGCTACAGTTTTGCTGTGATTGAAACGTCATACGTGGCCAGTGGAGAGCGTGCACTGTCAGGAATATCCCACCCCTGACAGGGACGAGGCCGTGTGTCACCTATAGGGGGCGGTGTTTCTGCAGTTTGTCAGGAGCACGGTCTCTCTTGGCTTCTCTCCCGCTTTGTTCCAGGCATCTCATTGCGTCTCATGGAGAAAAGATTTATAGAGCACTATGCAGGAGGAGGACAAGTTAAAAATATGACACTGTTCGTACAACGCCACCCTACATACTAACAATTAAGGAAATAGAATAGAAGAATCCTCTTCACCAAAAAAAGCAGAGCAGTAAAAGGGCAACTAGTGCGCGCGTACACACACACACACACACACACACACACACACACACACACACAAAATCATACTTTCCCCACTTCTAAACCTGAAAATTAGACTGGACTTATTCTGTTACCCCTTGTCAACAAAGTAACCCAATCAGGGTAAGAATGTATGCGGGCTGGATGGTTGCGGGCAGGCGAAGCCTCTCATTTGTCAGGCTGCAGTGCACCAATGGAGCGTGACCAGCACAGTGGAGGCAGGAGAGTCCCGCCCCCAGCACCCGGCATGTGCTGTCAGGGTAGTGGCCGCGGGGTCCTGCCCAAACAGTCATGGGGGAGGGTTAAGAGCCAAGGCCACTGGGAGAGTTAATGGAGCTTAACCAGAAGGACAGCCCCAGCAACACACACACACATCTAGACGGTGTCCTACGCCTCTGCCGAGATCAGGGAGCCCCCAGCACACACTGGCTGTTCTGCTCTTTGTGCTGTCCTGCACTTTTCTTGGGGAGTTTTTACTTTTTAAAGCCTGAGCGGGACACAAGTGACAAGTGTGTGAAGTGTGAGAAATGCAGCATCCTCATCCCAATAGGGAGAACAGGAAACGGACAGGCTGGTCGGCGGGTGGGGGGTCAGGGGGTTGTTAAAGTGTCACACACTCCAAGGCTATACTTTATTCACATAATCACACACTCACATGCACAAACAGAAACTCCACATGCATAGTCTCATCCAGTCAACTTCTCAACTTATCCACACACACTCAGCAAATGACAGTGAGAGAAAAAGTAACCGCATCAAAACTGGATCAATGATCTGGTATAATTAACAAGGCCTGGTAGCTGGAGAGAGCTGACAAACATCATAGATCCACATCTAGATATCCAGCCAGTCAGCCAGCCAGCTGGGCACAGAGACAGCTGCGTGTCTTTGAAGTTGCAGTGGGCTTCTCTCTCGGATCTGGCCGGGTTGCACGGCTGGCCTGGATTCCCCTCCGGGTTCCCTCCGCCATGGAAACGCAGCCAAACAGAAGAGCTCCAGCAGCCAGCCGGGTCAGACACTTAAAACCATCCTAAACACATGCTGCCTCAGCAGCCCAGGACAGCCATCTATTAATCCTCGTCCAGGGACTCAGACGCCCACACAAAGGCACACGGATACTGTGAGTTGTCATCATCACCTCTAGTGGAAAAAGGTCTGAAATTACTGCATCCATTTGTCTTTAGTTTAGGGTAACTTGAATAAGGGAACAAAATGAAATGAACAGTTATGAAGAGTCATTTTTGATTCAGTGATCTGTGAATAGAAACAGTTCAGTGTGGCCGAGCTTGTCTGGGCACTCAGTAACTCCACTGCATGCGCATGTTCATGTGCACGTGTATGTGCATGTGCATGTGCTCTGGGCTCTGGACTATGTAATAAAACCTGGCTGCTGAGTTATTTTTTAAGGTCCTTAAGAATGACTGGAATAGCAGAAGGAAGCCTGAACATGTGAAAGCTCTCCAGTGTAATGGCTTTGAGGGAGCTGCCACACCTCTCCTGAGCTCCCTCCTACCATGGAGTCCCGTAGGTTTAACTGAGGTCATTGAATGAAGGCCATTTTAGCACTTACAGATGGAGTCCACCACATGCCAGGAGTGAAAATGAAATAAAACAATAATCAGTCATCGACCCTGGCCCAACTCCTTCTACTCACAAGCACTTCAAACAGAAAAACCTTCCACCGAGGTCACAGAAACATCTAACCGCGTAGTACCGGCCTGCTGAGAGCTGAATGAGCTCATGCTTTACCCGAGCTTGACGTTCTTGAACTCCCCAAAACACACACACACACACACACACACATTCACATACACACACAAACACACACACCTGCCAGCACTCGCATTCTCCACTCTCCCCATAGCCTTGCTATTAAGCACTGTGAAACACCATTGATTCCCTCCTTGGCTTGAAAAAACACCAGTGGCAATTAGAGAGCATCACGCTGAGCATCCCCTGGGCACTCGTTGCCATTCAGGGTCCGACAGGGCCAGCAGACCCTGGTGTAGCCAGTGGCCGCCGTCCACCCCGACCACTGCTTTGATTAATGCTAATTTTTCCGTTTACCACAGAGCTGTAATCCTGCTAACTAATTGCCCGCTCGTTACGAGGCTAGGCGTGGTCTGCACCCTCCATCTCTCTGGCCTTTGTTACCTTTGCGTTTGCTGGGGCCCTCCCTTGTACCCATTCATGTATCACCTCAGTGGGCCGGCCCCGAAAGCCAGGCTCCTTCGGCGGGAATTGCTCGGGTAATCCATGATATGGAGAGCAAGCACAGGGTTATTCATCCAATGAGTAGTTAGCGACACGGGTAACAATCACAGCAGGACAATTAGCAAAAGGGTTGTTTTGTAGAAGCCCATTGGCCACAGCAGTTTGAAAGAAAAGGGGGGGGGGGGGGGGTTTGAAGATCGGAGTCTTGGAAAAAGTGTGAGGCCAAAAATCTTTGGATAAAGTCTAACATCTATCTGGATTTAAAGTTTGGTCTGATTGAACTTTGACATGAGATGGATAGACAGTGATGAGAGAGTTGTTGTACGCTGCTGTGTTTGACTGTAGCCACATCACTGGTCACGTCATGCCAGAGAGCACATTTAATTTTCAGCTGAATTCGACCGAATTGACAAAAGCCACAGACAGGCAATAACGAAGAGGAGCGGTTGGTGGGGTGGGGGGGGCGAGGGGAGTCAGTGTATGTGAGCAAGTGGGAGAGAAGTGGCCAAAGGAAATAAGACAATAGACCAGGAAGCCTGTGAATGACACAGAAGCCTGTGATAAGAACACGCAGCAGAGAGAGAGAGAGAGAGAGAGAGAGAGAGAGAGAGAGAGAGGGAGAGAGAGAGAGAGAGAGGGAGAGAGAGAGAGAGAGAGAGGGAGAGAGAGAGAGAGAGAGGGAGAGAGGGAGAGAGAGAGAGAGGGAGAGAGAGAGAGAGAGAGAGGGAGAGAGAGAGAGAGAGAGAGAGAGAGAGAGAGAGAGAGGGAGAGGGAGAGAGAGAGAGAGAGAGAGGGAGAGAGAGAGAGAGAGAGAGAGAGAGAGAGAGAGAGAGAGAGAGAGAGAGAGAGAGAGGGAGAGAGAGAGAGAGAGGGAGAGAGAGAGAGAGAGAGAGAGAGAGAGAGAGAGGGAGAGAGAGAGAGAGAGAGAAGAGAGAGAGAGAGAGAGAGAGAGAGAGAGAGAGAGAGAGAGAGAGAGAGAGGAAACAGCAGTGCTGAAGGGGCTCCAAGCTGTTTTACCGATCTCCACATGAATATCTCCCCTTTAAAAAAAACAACCCAAAATGCTCGCCTATAATTTGTAGTCTAATAGCAGTGCCTAGGGCGATAATATGGTAACGGCCTCGCTGTCGTCTGGGGTAGGGAGAAGTGACTTTTCTCTTGAGCTGAGCGGCCTGCCCCGTCCTACTGAGAGTGCTTTGATTACTGAGCCCTGCTAATCCTGGACACACACATCAGACGCTGGACAGGAGCTTTCATTTGAGTGACTTGAACAAAAAGAACAGATGTAATGGTTTTGCAGCCAATAATTAATATATCTGGCTCCCTTTCAGCTACCAAAGACAAACTTAAAGGAGTACTGAAGGCCCAATGTCATAGCTGAAACGAAGGAATATTAAATTTAAATGAATCACTTGACAACTTGGGATGCTAGTCTTCTTCTGAACTTTTGTTTTGGTGCACGTGATCATCCTTCCATGGTTTATTTGCTTAAACCTGTTCATGCACACACACACACCCCCCCACACACACAAGCACCCACAGTCCAATTTAATTAACCACACATTCCCGTGCATGAGAAATCCGTTTGTTTGAGCATGTTATGTTGCTATCTTTAAAAAATGAACATCCAGCCAAGAGGTGACATCTGTTTCGAGTTGGAGAGGAACGGGCCGCGGTAATGCAATTAGAAAATGCTCTGACGTTTTATCCCGATGACTCGAGGGAAGGGAATGGGACCCTCTGATTAAGCCGATGTTGAACCTCGGCCAGCACTGATCATACCGCGGACATGCCTCATGATAACACACCGTCACAGTACAACCGACACGCAAGTCTCAGTGGACCCACTCAGGCCTCCAGAGATACGTCATAACCAGGGGTGCGTGAATCAGCTGTTAGAGGATCCGTCGTTTAATAAGTGTGAACATACAATAAAGACAAAACAGCAATTTACCCAATACGGTCATATATGTTGATATGTCGTTCAGACAGATCTGGCATGTCTGTTTGAAAGGCACTTAATGAGGTAGTAACTGGGTTGTTACAGGAGTGTGCTCCATATCTGTTGAAGAATACATGGAGCACAACATCCAGAGTCCCCACCATCTCCATGTGTACCAGCCAGAGAATCCAAACCACACTGGCCAGCAGCTCCAAGTCCCATGATGAGCAAGTATGCTGAGTATATCCTCCAGTACAGCTTCATTAAGGAAGCCCATTAACTACAGAATAGATTTTTGGGGCTCGGGCATAATTTTCCTTTAACTTGAAGTTTATTACAGGCCTTGAGATCAGCCATCACTATTCACAACAAATTAGCTGCCACTGAATTTAGGCCTATATTTCTTAGTTATAAACAACCAGCACACCCAGACACTAGCGGCTATTATGTCCTGTGCATAAAGTCCTAAACAAATTAAGCCACTGACTTTCCAGGGTGATTAATCGATGTTTATAGTACAAATATAAAAAGTGAACAGAGATTAAATAAATAAATGACATTACAGACATCCTAAAGGTTGAGTGTCCTTGAGTGTTATAAATCTTTTATTTATGCGTTAAACTCAATGTCTGCATGTTCTATTTCTACCAGCATTAGTGGCTGATAAGCAAACACCTTTAGTCAGCAAGTTTTGTATCATGTCATACAGGGACACCTGTAGGAATGTATGAACCTGCCCTGCCCTGTGCCAACTATGTTTGTTAATATATGTGTTGGTGTGTGTGTGTGTATATAATTAGAAATAGAATTTTTTTTAAGCACCAAGCTCCCTCCCCCTTGTCTGTCTGCTGCAAAGTTTTGCGGCTATTTAATTTGCCATTCTGAGCGTTCTGATGTTTGTATTCTCTTGCCAGGTTCCTGACCCTGTTTCTGTTTATTCACCATGAGGTTTGCCTGCCCTGTTTCGTCTATCAGAACTATCGACCCATGCCTGTTTTCTGGATTACTGTCGCTGGACTTGAGTTTTGGATTTGTTCGCTGTTCAATAAAATCCGTATACATATAAACACACACACACACACACACATTTTTGCTGAGGATTCCCTGAAATGTTGAAAGTTGTAAAGTGGTTGTGTGGGTAAATTGGTAAGGGGAATTAATCATCATTTTAAATCCCAGATTAACCACCCCAAATCACTCCACCATGTATGATCTATATTGTTAACGAGACATGCTGCAGCTGGCTTCTTCTTGACAGGGTGGAGGCTGTGATTGATGGTGAATGTATTCATGAAGTCTTTATGGTGTATCAGACAGTGTTTATCCCCAGCGCGTGTGTATGAGGGAGTGGGTGATGTAATACAGAAGGTGCGATGGGTGTGTGTGTGCAGGAGTGCCTCACCCAAGGTACGTGGCTAGCTGTGACTTTCACACCATATGTAGCTGTGAGCCCGTGTCCCGTCAGCACTGAGGGAGGTGGAGCATGTGTGTGCGGGTGGAGGAGAGGAGCGGCAGAGATGGGGGCCCTGTGCAAGGCGCGAAACCCAACGCCCTGTGTGGCTCCTGCATTATTCACGGGGCCTCTCGCGGTTTGGTCTCGGGATCATCTCGCGCACTGAAACCCAACTCTCCTCCTGCACTGCTCCCTCGAGAGAATCCAAGTTCACTGTCACACTGCTTCTCAGGGAAGGAGTGTGTGAGTGAGGGAGAGAAAGAAAGAGAAGGAGAGAGAGAGATGTGGGAGCAGACAGCAGCATGCAGTGCGCGTCTCCACTGAAGACAGACTTTGCTCACCTCCTGTTAATCGTTCCTTAATAGTAACGTAAAAAAGGAAACTGATCGACTCCCAGCTGTTTACGTTATATAATTGAAGATTAAAATGCAAAAGATGCAAAACCCGTCACAAGCTTTCTACACACTCCTGTATCCAGGTTTCAGCGGAAAATATTCCTTGTACACTATAAATTGATTCAGTTGCTGTGTCATAAATAAATGTCACCAGATTTCGTGTTGTTATTTTCTTATACAGACATATTACTGTAATATTTTTGTGGTTAAGTGCACTGTATGAACAGTGTATGAAGACAGTGTTAATTACACAAAGGGTTTTAAAGGAGTGAAAGGGCTAGCTAAGGTTAAGGTATTGACTTGTAATCGTTGCTGGTTCAAGCTCCACCACTGCCAAGTTGCCACTGTTGGGCCCCTGAGCAAGACCCTTAACCCTCAATTGCTCAAGTTGTACTCAGTCATAATGGTACGTCGCTTTGAATAAAAGGGTCAGATATATGTACATGAAGTATGAGCACAATATGCCAGCTAAAGGGAGAGAGTAAAAGATGGAGGGTTGGCAAGAGAGAGAAAGCAAGAGAAAAATGTGTATATATATATAGAGAGAGAGAGGTGGGGAGGGGTCAGTGTAGTTCAGTCTTCCTTCAGCAGCCAGACATTTGGCTTCAGCAAACAAACCACAAAGTGGCTGGATTAGTCCAAACACCTCTTAAAGCTCCTTACACACTGCCCTCTTGATATCTGTCTGCTCTGCCACAACAGAGCAGTCACACGTACCTACTGCAGGTCAGCACGGACGTGTTCTCTGTGGCAGGCGTGTGATGACTGCATGTGGAGAAAGGAAGAGGCACAGACACACGGGCACAGCATCAGCATCTTTATTTCTCTCTTTTTCAGTTGTTGTTGTTGCATAGGAAATGCACAGCTCGCTTCCAGTAACTCAGTGAATGAACGTGGTCACACTAATGGGCAGAGAGAGAGAGAGAGAGAGAGAGAGGGAGAGAGAGTGAGAGAGCGAGGGGGAGAGAGACAAAGAGAGAGAGGGAGAGAGAGAGAGAGGGAGCGGGAGAGAGAGAGCGAGGGAGAGAGAGAGAGAGAGAGAGAGAGAGAGCGAGGGGGAGAGAGGGATAGGGAGAGAGAGAGAGGGAGAGAGAGAGCGAGAGAGCGAGGGGGAGAGAGACAAAGAGAGAGAGAGGGAGAGAGAGAAAGGGAGAGGGAGAGAGAGAGAGGGAGAGAGAGAGAGCGAGGGAGAGAGAGAGAGAGATAGAAAGAGAGAGAGAGAGAGAGAGAGAGAGAGATGGCACTACATAGACTGAATGGACGGCAGACAAGTAAAAGGTTAAAACACACAAGATATTAGCTTGGGGTCCATATGTGTCATGTGACTCACGCTTTTAAAAAAATACATCTAGGCTCCCTCAAGTCTGTAGGTTCATTAGGATGTAACAGGCAGAACCAACCCCAGATTACATCACCCCTGCAACAGAAAGCTGTATACATATGACCCAAGGACAGACGTGG
>NC_137522.1:12495000-12497500 GCF_041902795.1 Electrophorus electricus | reverse complement strand
TAAAGGCAAGGCAAGAACAATGAAATCAACTAAATTATCACACTAATTAAAAAGAGAAAAAAAACAACCCACACAAGTGTAACTACCATCACGTCAGATGCCTGGGAATTGTTCCCCATATTTAAATTCTTTTTGTTTTATATATATATATATATGTGTGTGTGTGTGTGTGTGTGTGTGTGTGTGTGTGTGTGTGTGTGTGTGTAAAAGACAAAAAACAGGTAAACGGTTAATATAACATGGAAGTTTGTGAAAATGTACACAAAAGTGGGCATATTCTTTATCCTAGTCATTTTCAAAACTCATTCTGTATGCTAAAAATATGGATTGTTGGAGGAAGATTCCTTGTTTTAAGGCTTGCTTGTGACCAGATAGAAAACTAACGAATGAAAGCAAGCAAGCAACAGGTTGTAATATATGAATGGTCATGTGTATGGAGCCCATAGTCAAGGCTAAAGTGGACATGGGTCCTCAAGCCTCCTCAAGCCTCCTGCACTGGGCTTTGGCGCACAAGGACACACGTCTGCTTTCCAGCCCACCAAGTGCAACACTAACTTTGGTAAAAAAAAAAAGTAAAAAAGAGAAAACACACACACACACACACACACACACACACACAACAACAACGACTAGTGAAGATCCCACATGAGTGCAAGCAAGTATTTGCATATTAATGTTTTTTTTCCTTACTGTTCTGGGAACGAAAACAGGAAGACAAAAAGAAAAAAGTAGTTTCCATTCAGAAATTGCAGCAACATCCATAAATATCGATACGAGTGTTAACACTACAGAATAAGGGTCATGGAGGAGCCCTGGGGTTGATGACTAATAGTTCCACTAATAAACGTCTACACTTCCTACTCACTGTGCGGCTAATGAGGGCCACAGGGAGACTGACACCGGACTCAACAGCACCACGAGATCGAGGCTGGATCTGGAGTCCCTTACAGCACCAGAACGCTGCATGGTGAGCCCGGAGCAACAGGGAGGGAAGGAAACAGCTGTAATCCTCCGTGTGTTCCTGTTAGCTCACATTATTAGCATTAGCCTCTGTTTCACTGTCCACTTTCCTACACAGCAGGAGGTGGTTGGTAAAGAGCTGGAGGCGTGGCGTGGCGTGGCGTGGGGGGTAAATAAATAATACATCTAATTCTCCATATTGCAACTTGTGCATCAACTCAGGACTAGACCACAGCTCAAGGCACATCGATGAGGAACAATTGTTTTCGTGCAATTTGAGAGGAGAAACTGGAAAACTTTGTTTGAGAGTGGTGAGGGCCAAAACAATGATTGTTTAGGGAGGGACGCAGACGAGGAGAAATCAGAGAGGAGGAGGTGCTGAGGAGGCGCAGAGACGTTTAGCTGGTTGATTGTGAGGACAGCAGTAAAAAGACCCTTTTCTAAGGGACCAAACAAATAATCTATTGGCAAGTGCCTGGTGTTGGGATTACAATATCGTGATCTTTATTCACACTACTTTAACTCTACATAATCTATGTAAAAATTTGTCACTAACACTAGAACATGCATATTTTTTTTTCTTTTACATTTTTTGATTGCCTTTTTAATTTTGAGACTTGATCTATGATGAGTGAATCCGTTGTGTTATATATGTACGGCAGGAAGTATAAATCAGAACCAAAAGTCGAATAAAGAATAAAGGATTCATGGAAAGCAAATGAACAATTAAAAAAAAGCTTTGCTCTCTGGTTGCATTATTGTTTGATTACATTTGTTTTTCACATTTTTTTCTTTCTTTTTTTGAATGTAACACTTTCATAAAGTTTACAGAGGAAGTTGTCGTCGAGTGGCTGTCTCGAGTCTAGCACTGACCACACAGGCACAAGGAAGGCCGCCCAACACACGCCCAACACGACATGCGTTGTACCACACCTATGGCGACCTGCGGCTTGCCCTCCTGTTCTGAGATCTCCTACGGGTTCCTGCAGAACGGTGGTGGGCTTCTGGAGGCAAATGGGGCTTTGTGACAAAACTTGCTGCTGCCTGATGAGGGTTTGAGGACGGCTGCAGCTCCATGATTATGTGCTTCGGTAAAATAAGTGAGTTAGCGTAGTGTTTTGGAGACTTGACTAGCACAGCAACTTGTCCAACTTGTCCAGGTGTCCAGAATGTTTAAAAATTGATTGTTTAAATGGCAATATTTCTTAAAGGGATATTTGTTCTAACAAAACAATGCTAACAAATCTACAAATGAGCAAACATAAGAACATGAAAAGCAGGTACAGCCCCCCTTAGTTTGCACAAGGCTATTTGTTCTCTATTTTTTTGTACCCCCGATATTTTAGAGTCCCAGAGGTGTGAACGGACTAGGAAGAAAATATATATATATACTTTTCAACAATCGTTGCGACAATCTATCTTACAAAGATATTTAACAATCCGACAGCTATCCAACAAAATTGCACTTTCCTCAAATCAAAATTCCACCGTGTTCCTCCAGTCGTGGTTGTGTGATGTCGTGTCAGCTACGGGAAGCTCA
>NC_137522.1:12470000-12472500 GCF_041902795.1 Electrophorus electricus | reverse complement strand
TGGCCCGAGGATGTTTTAGAGGAAGCTGGGGGTGGGGTGGGGTGCGGAGGGGGTGAGTAGGAGGGGCAGCTTCTGGCGGGGGTGGGTGGGGTGGGGGGTGTGGGGTCTCTGGAGGGGTGCTGGCAGGATCTGTGGTGGGGAAGGGACCTCACCTCTGGGTCCTGTAATGACTGGCCGATGGTGGTGTGTGAATGCCGTTCGGGGAGAGGCAGTCTGCACCGCCACAGGGCCGCTGAACCCAGACTTCTCTGCCTTCTTTAATGTGGTGGGCGATGGCATCCCTGGCAAGAATATGATGGATAAGTGCAGTTTTATTAAGGCAATGGCATGAAGACAGGTGGGCACACAGCTGAGAGGGTGGCAAAGTGCAGGAGCCGTGTGTGCGCGTGCACGCGTGTGTGTGCAGTGGTGCTTGTGGGAGGACACAACCAGGGCAAAGCACCCAGAAACCAATGAGGAATGGTACAGGACGCATCACGCATGAGCCAGCCAATTAGGAGCTTTGGGAAGTGACATTTTCTTGCCAGAGCCTGTGTGATTCATTTTTTTGAATGCGTCAAATGATTGGAGCTCTTAAAGATCCATTATATCCTGTAGCAAATGTGTCTACTATGTAGATTATGTACTGCTTTGTGTACAAATTGCTGTTTAGTTTGGATTCTGATCTGTTCACTACTAATAAACTATGAATAGTGTGCATTAGGGTTTGTCTGATACCGTGACTTTAGTTTACTGGATACTTTACTGTATGATTTATGATGAGGACAATTTCTGACTCAACTATTGACTACTGACTACTTTTCTGAATATGTCATGGGCATGATGTTAGTTAAAAATGACAAAATGGAGCCAACATACATAAGAAAGCAACACAGAAAACCAAAGTATGTAAGTAAACAAATAAACATCTTTGGCTGAATGGATTTGGTTGACAGCTTGTGCAGTGTCCATGGGCTGGAACAATGAAATGGATGGATGAGTTACAACACTTATTCAAAAAGGGAGAGAACAGAGAATGAGAGACAATATGAGAGAGAGAGAGAGAGAGATGGAAGAACATGAATAAATGGACCGTTATGATGTTATTAATGAAGCACAGAGAGCATTTCCACGTCCGGGTCCACCACCTGCTGTGGCCCAGCATGGGTTACTGGGAGCAGTGGTTCAGGTGCACTGCAGCCTGGGAGCGGTGGTACTGAATCTCATGTTCAGTATGTTGTACTCAACTCAGCACAACAGTGCTGGAGTACTGTTAGTAGACGCACAACGCACAACGTAAGCCTCCCTCAGACAGTACTGAGCACGGAGCTACGGTCTCCGTGCAGCTTGCAGCCATCGCCATACGTCTCCTGAGTGTCTGGCCCAGACAGACGTAGTAATTACGGCCTGGGGTGAGTGTGTGCGGCACCTCAGTGTGAAGGGCACGTCTCTAGACGTAAGGGGATGGGGCAGCTTGCAAATACCACCTCATTCCTTTCTCTGCCATTTATGCTCCTGGAAGCTGGTGATTGCCTTCGGCTGGCACCATATGATTGTCCGCAGATAAATCTGCTTCAGGGCGTAGCCCTCACCCGCTTGGGTCTGGGCAACGGGGCATTCCAGCTGGAACACGCACCACACGACGGCCACGCCTCTTCAGGAGAGCAGACGTGAAGGCCTTAGAGGTGGCCAGTGTGAGGCAGCGGTGAGGTTCACTGCGGCTGGGAGGAGGTGTGTGTCACAGGGGTTGGGGTCAGGGGTTGGGGTCAGGCTCTCAGAGAAGAGAGCAGGGGACAAAGAGCCAGACATGATGAGATGAAGAGAGAGCAGGTGAAAGCAAGCGTCTCTCACTACCAGCGAGGAACAGAGAGGCTGGTTAGAGGGTGGAGACGTCTTTCCTGTGGATGTTTCTGGAAGCTGGTGTATATGGATCAGTGGTGCTGAACAGTGATGGTCTACGCTGAGCTAATGGTGCCCATCTGGGTGTACACAGGGTCACTGGGGTGTCACTGGGGTGAGGTGAATGGGCAGGAACGGTGAGGGAAACACACTGCCACATGTGTGAGAGTGGGAGTGAAGTATAGGCACCTGTGGACCTCACTGTCCTCAGCAGAAGACATCCATCTTTCTCCATCACACACACACGCACACACTCAAAAAAGCATTCCTGAGGAAACAGTGGTGGTAAGGCTCGCGGCCCCCTCTCTCAGAACACACACGTACACACACGTACACACACAACACACACGTACACACACGTACACACACAGGAGTGAACAACCACATGAAGAGCATCACAGTCAGTCAATTCCACTGACTAAGCCAAAGGAACTCAAACAGAGGGACACACAATCAGTGAGGGGTGGGGTTATGAATAAACAGAACATTATTTACAACAAAAGTGACAAGGTTGAACACAGAGCGAGAGAGAGAGAGAGAGAGAGAGAGTGAGAGAGCGAGAGAGAGAGAGCGAGAGAGAGAGAGAGGGAGAGAGAGAGGGGGGGAGAGAGAGAGAGAGAGA
>NC_137522.1:12452500-12457500 GCF_041902795.1 Electrophorus electricus | reverse complement strand
GAGCACAGGGTGGGCACAGGGCGAGCACAGGGCGGGCACAGGGTGAGCACAGGGCGAGCACAGGGTGAGTACAGGGTGGGCACAGGGTGGGCACAGGGCGAGCACAGGGTGGGCACAGGGCGAGCACAGGGCGGGCACGGGGTGGGCACAGGGCGGGCATAGGGTGGGCACAGGGCGAGCACAGGGTGGGCACAGGGCGAGCACAGTGCAGGCACAGGGTGGGCAAGGGTGGGCACAGGGCGGGCACAGGGCAAGCACAGGGTTGCACAGGGCGGGCACAGGGTTGCACAGGGTGGGCACAGGGCGGGCCAGAGTCGGGTAACTGTCCTCCCCCACCTACTCAATTATTCATTGGCTCCCCCTGTTCCATCATATGGCTGTGCAGAGCGTGCCAGGGCTCGGTCGGTACCGGGGGATATCCCAGGTGTCCCTGCCCCTAGACCTGGTCGGCCGATGCCTGCCAGCGTTCCAGCAGGGCTCGTGCCAGTGGAACAAGAATAATAACGTTGGCCTAATCCAAAATCCTGCCTCCCCGGCCTCCGGAGCCGTGAGCTAAGCACACAAACACACACACACATGGACACGCACATTCACACACGCACGCACGCACACATCCTGTAGTCTACCTGAGCTTGTCTGTGTGCCAAGTCGTGTCTCTGAGTCTTTATTTAAAGGCTGTGGCCAAGGTGGACTATGCAGGAAGTACACAGTGGTGTTCAAGAGATCGTACTGGCAGGGGAGAGTGAGATTGTTACAGGGTCCATGCCAAGAACCCAAATCTCTGGTGGTCATAAAGACAGGGGGAGACAAAGAGCGAGAGGAGGTAGCATACAGAAAGGGTGGGCCCAATCTCCGAAATTACTCCTGCCTATTATGTGTAGTTCCATTTACAAAAACGTAGCTATAACCGCTAACTTTATGGAGACTTTCATTTCTCTCTCCCTCTCTCCACCTCTCCGCCCCACCCTCCACCACTCTCTCCTTCTCTCTATCTCTCTCCCTCTTTTTTTTTGTGTGGCGCTTTAATAGGATATTGATCGACAGAAGCAGATTCGATTGGGCTGCCACTGAATTGTGTAATGGGTGCACAAAGCCAAGGTCACGGCGTATAGACAGGCAGGAACGGCAGCAGCCCGTCGCCGTTTCCACATCACCACCCTTCATCGTCCGAGTGCGGTGCGAGCCCCGCCCAGCCCCGCCCGGCCCCGCCCCCGTCGCCTAAGTAAGTCTCACGCAGTGCATGGGAGCCCTGTCTGCTGCAGGTGCCAAGCGCGTATGCCCTGTTCTGGCCCGATCCTGTTACCCTGCGTGGATGCTATGTCACGCTGTTGCTTCCACAGACTCTTTCCTAAATCACGAAGCTGTGTACGTACGGCACACTGATCCCTGGACGCCTCATGGGGGCCGATCCCTTTAGAGGACCTCTGCTATTGGCTGCCTCTGTCACAGAGGCGCTTTGGGGGCGGATGTGCCGTTGGGGGGCAGGGTTTGACGTGTAAGAAATTCGGCTGACAGCTAGGTGTTGGCACAGTTACATTACAATGCTCTTATCTAATAATTCAAATAATGTGCATTTCAGTTTAATGGGTAGATAAAGATCGGTCAGCTTAGCTATTTAAAATGAAATCACATTATACTGGATTCAAGAACAGCTAATAAAGTATATATGGTATATGGGAATTTGCGACTGGGCGACCAGTTTGAACTGCTCTGTGTTAGTAGTGCATGATACCTACTGATGGTGTACTGCCCCTCACACAGCCTGCACTGGTCTGCTTATGCTGTCATTGTGTGGCACGGCGAACAGAAATACTTTCATAAAAGTAGAAATCAAAGAGGCACTAAAGCTACAGGAGAGAAGAGGAATAAAGAAAAAGTCACTACTGATTGGAAGTGAACAGGCGGCGTGTGCTGCCCTGCACTGCCCTTCTTCCTAGCGTGTCGCAGATGTTGGGATAAAAGCCAGTGCCTCAGTGGAGCGGGATCAATTATGCATATTCCTTAATCTCATTACAATCATATGCCAGGACTTCTGATGCACCGCAGCTTTGGCTGTGCTAACCGTACTAATATCCCCCCCGCACACACACACATGCACACACACACTATTTTAAACAGCAACTCTCCTGAGCCATCGTAAAATCACCCCCCACCTCTCTCTCTCTATCTCTGTCACACACATGCACACAGACGCACAAACACACAGCTAAACCCTCTCCTCGTCTCTGCTGTCGCCGGGCCAGGTCTTCATGGTACCCAGACGCTCTCCCTCTCCAGATGCTGTCTTTGTGTTGGCAGGAGGTGCGCAGGCCAAGGGTGGGAACAGCGTGCATGGCCCCTGGTGCCCCTATCTCCCTGACTCCCCCGCCACGGTGGAGGGGGGAGGCCCCTGATTAGGTCACGGAGGAGCATGATCAATGCACCTTTGATCAGAAGACTCCTGCAACTGCTGACGGGCACTTTGGATCGGCTATTGTTAGCGGCAATCGGCAGGCGTGTATGGATCGTGCTGCGCTCTGTCACTCTCCACTGTGGACGTCTGCAATTTTTAAAGGTCATCTTTCCTTCTTTTCTGACCCCTCTTTCCTTCTCTGTAGTTCTTCGTGGTGCACCACTGGTCTGCACACTGGTCTGCACAACTGGTCTGCACCACTGGTCTGCACACTGGTCTGCACAACTGGTCTGCACCACTGGTCTGCACACTGGTCTGCACCACTGGTCTGCACCACTGGTCTGCACTTGCTTCAGGGCCCTTCTTCACGGATCTCTTGCTTTGGAAAGATTCTGTTGAGGGGTGCAGGGTTCTGGGATGCTATCATATTTATTAAGGTCTCATCCCTTTTATTTATTTTTTGGCAGCAAAACTGGGTGTGCAGTTCTTAAAAGAATTGATAAGTAAACAGTCTCTAGACTGCTCTTGTACTCTTGTTTACATCTGTAAAACCTATTTTTACACACCTGTCCTGGGCTACCAAAATGAAACTTCAGAATCCTGTGTGTGAAAATCAGTGATTTAAAAAAAAACAACCTATTTTATTAATTAGCAGCAGCCTTGTGCTTATAGCACAATGCAACTGAGTGCAATGCTTAATATGCAACGCCAGTGTTTAAATATTACAAATTGATTAGAAATTGATTGAACTCTTAAAGCATAACTTACTTCTTACAAAGTTTCTTCTTGGCAAACTTTTTTTGTGGTATTGTGGATTTGCAATAATAAACAGTTATAAAACACCACCATCAGAAGCGAATCAGAATTCAGATGCAATAAAATAAGATTACCGAAGTCAAATCAATATGAAATCTCGCCAGCATGATGCACACACTATACTATTGTAAAATATTTATGAGGAATCCAAGTCTATTACTACCACAAAAGTGCTTGGACCCCAGATGTTGCTGCTGACAGTTGCATTTCAGCTGCATTTTATTTCACCTTCAAAAGAAGGTGTTTAATATTGCAACTAGATAGACTTTAGATATTTTTATTAGATATCTTAATGTTTAACATTTTTATCTAGATAAATGGGTATTAAAATCAGAGTTCACAAAATATTTGGGGTTGCATTTCCCGTTTGTTTAGTCAAGGAAAAAAACAAAGCACATCTATGAATGGGACGCCAGCGCACTACAACAGAAGACACTCCATCGGACCAAACACAAGGCTGCAGAGCCTGTGAGCTCATCCACAGGCTGAGCAGAGCTGTAATGCAATCTAGCGATCTTTAAGCTGACAGCTGCATTCTGCCACAGCCTCGATTCCTAGCAGAGGAACAGAGGATTCCATTGTTCTAAAAGAAAGAAAAAGAAAGAAAACAGCAGAACGGAACAGGAAGAAAAAACGCAGCGGTAACCAGAGAAGGTTCCACTGTGAATGCGCATCAAGATGGAGTTCCACGAGATTGCCAACAGAAATCACAGCATTGCTGCAGATTCAGAGTGGAATGAAAGGAAGACATAAGTCTACATCTTCCACAAGGGATTGCATATAACATGGGGATCTGCATATAACATCGGGGTCTTCATATAACATCGGGATCTGCATATAACATCGGGATCTGCATGTAACATGGGGATCTGCATATAACATCAGGGTCTTCATATAACATGGGGATCTGCATATAACATGGGGATCTGCGTATAACATGGGGATCTGCATATAACATGGGGATCTGCATATAACATTGGGATCTGCATATAACATGGGGATCTGCATATAACATTGGGATTTGCATATAACATCGGGGTCTTCATATAACATGGGAATCTGCATATAACATGGGGATCTGCGTATAACATGGGGATCTGCGTATAACATGGGGATCTGCATATAACATGGGGATCTGCATATAACATCAGGGTCTGCATATAACATCGGGGTCTGGATATAACATCGGGATCTGCATATAACATCGGGGTCTGGATATAACATGGGGATCTACATATAACATCGGGATCTGGAGCCATGACGTTTAGACTACAACCCCACTTGCTAAAATGCAACATACACCGCACAGTATTAGGCCGCATAATAGGTAAATGGGTTATCGTCTCCCCATCCTCGGACTTGTCTCCCAGGTTTCACAGAGCTTAAGGCACGTCTTCAGTAAGTCAGGCCCCAGGCACTCTGATGATGACTCTGTTCAGTTACAGCTGAGCTGTCAACACTGACACAATGACCCATTTCACAGACACGCGTGGTACGGTTTATTTATTTATTTGCTCTGTGCCCAGACCCGAGTGTCCTGCTCCAGCATGCCTGATTTAACCCATCCACTGCTGATCAAGACCCGCCGGACTCGCCTCAGGTGTGCTGTAGCAGAACATGTGCAGTGGTGAACCACCAGGAGATGTGTGGAGGAGGTGCAGGGTCTTACTTTGCGAGACTCGCACGAGTTCGGAGACGGTGAAGACACCTGATGTGACGAAGCTGTCCTGGAAGCCCAGGTGTCCTAGGAAACACAGAGGAACGGCGTTAACGACGTAGGAGCGGTAGAGGA
>NC_137522.1:12445000-12447500 GCF_041902795.1 Electrophorus electricus | reverse complement strand
GAGTGAGAGAGAGAGAGAGAGAGAGAGAGAGAGAGAGAGAGAGAGAGAGAGAGACGTCAGGAGGGAGAGCAATGAGGAGATGGGTCTCTCTCTGCATATGAGATGGGAGACCTCAACGAGTGACTCATCTGTGCGTACCCTCTAAATCTGTGTAAACACAAGTGCAGGTCACGCTGGGCCAGTGTACACAATGGCATAGAACCAGCAGTGCACATGCCTGTACTGATCTGCAGATGAGCGTGGTGAGCACTGGGTAGCTTCTGCGCTGGCAGACATGCGCTCAGCTCTGTGGGTCACAGCAGGAGGAGCCTCCACAACTTTCCTTTCGCTTTACTCACACTGAATCAAAGCAAATGTTACAGCAGCCATGCTGCAACATCGCAACAGAGTCAGACTGTAACAAGCCGCTCGGTCAGACCATAACAACGCGACTAAAATAGTCAGTAACTAGGTGGAGAGGTTGGATGCAACAATGTAACAATACAAGTCTAATAACATAACAGAGTCAGACTGTAACAAGCCGCTCGGTCAGACCATAACAACGCAACTAAAATAGACAGTAACTAGGTGGAGAGGTTGGATGCAACAATGTAACAATACAAGTCTAATAACATAACAGAGTCAGACTGTAAGAGTGTGACTGTTTCTGTGGGATCTGACTGTCATGGAGGGCTTGGCTTAGGCAGACAGCCCATTTCCTGTAAAAGACACTTCTCAGGTTTAAGCCACATCCCTGCACTTTTTAGTGCTTTCTCTGCTCCAATGTGACTCCACTTTATAATCAGCTGATGAACTGAATCATGGACATGGAGGAGCCTCACTGACCAACACCAGCCCCGTGGTACCCGTCCTGTTTAACATCCATAAACCCCTAGTACAGATGAGCAGTGTGTATGTCCGTAGGTAGTGTGCAGTGTGCATGCTACTGAAGGTGGGTTCTAGGTGTGTTGTGTGAGACTGTCCAGGTAGGTTCTAGGTATGTAGTGTGAGACAAGACTGTCCAGGTGGGTTCTAGGTGTGTAGTGTGAGATTGTCCAGGTGGGTTCTAGGTATGTAGTGTGAGACGAGACTGTCCAGGTGGGTTCTAGGTGGGTAGTGTGAGACTCTCCAGGTGGGTTCTAGATGTGTTGGGTGAGACTGTCCAGGTGGGTTCTAGGTGTGTTGTGTGAGACTGTCCAGGTGGGTTCTAGGTGTGTTGTGTGAGACTGTCCAGGTGGGTTCTAGGTGTGTTGTGTGAGACTGTCCAGGTGGGTTCTAGGTGTGTTGTGTGAGATTGTCCAGGTGGGTTCTAGGTGTGTTGTGTGAGACTGTCCAGGTGGGTTCTAGGTATGTTGTGTGAGACTGTCCAGGTGGGTTCTAGGTGGGTTGTGAGACTGTCCAGGTGGGTTCTAGGTGTGTTGTATGAGACTGTCCAGGTGGGTTCTAGGTGTTCTAGGTCCCAGACGACAGCAGTGAGGACAGCCTGGGGCTTGTGTGGGTGGAGACTCTGGTTCTCCTCCTCCTCTTCCTCAGGCACCCTCGGTGTGTGCCGAGCGTCCACACAAAGTGCTCCGTGCACATCAGCTTGTTACAATTAAACGTAACAGGTGCAGTTGTTTGTTACACAAAACTCAAGTCATGCTGCATGATTACAGGTATTGATCGGTTTGACGGTATCCATGCCTACTGGGAATCAATCCCATCACCTTGGTGTGTCAAGCCCTTTGCTTTAGCAAAGATCCAGGAACTACAGAAATTTTCCACTTGGCCATTCGGTATATGACTGGACAACACAACACTTGGAAGAGCACTGGCTAGCAGCTCTGGGAGCATGCGTGTGTTACATGAAGGCAGAGAGACTCACCATTTTCTGGCTGGTCCTTAATGTCCCCCTCACTGGGCTGGTTTGGACTTTCAGACTGCACTGTTTCTGTCGAGAGAGAGAGAGAGAAAGAGAGAGAGAGAGAGAGATACATGAAAAAGTGCAAAGAAGAAAGTTCTTATCCAGCCATTTTGATGGTTAGAAGTACAGACCACGAGCATTTCAGCAGAGTCTGCCTCTGTGTCTCCTAACGCGCCACTTTAGGTATCGCAGTAGACTTAAGTCAGAGCAGCAGGGCCAACTGAAGAAACAGGAGAGCGTGTGACACTGCAGCGGGACTCCAAGAACCCAGGAGTGTGTTCCTGCTTTCTCCTGCACGCTGGGTTCTACTGTGAGAATGCAACGACTCTGCATGTCTGTGCAGGGCTCAGCACACCTGGGATCACTGAGCCAGAGCAAGCATGTCGCCATGGCAATTCAGTGTCTGGGTCGACTCGAGCTGTGTTTTCTTGAGCTTTGCTTCGTTTTTTTGCTAATAAATGTCACACCTTAATGGACAGACAGACAAATAAAAGAGTAGTCACTGATCAGAGTCTCTAGCTGCTGTCATGCTGGCTGAAGCCAGAGAGAGAGAGAGAGGGAGAGAGAGAGAGAGGGAGAGAGAGAGAGAGAGAGAGAGAGAGAGAGGTGGGTGATCTA
>NC_137522.1:12390000-12420000 GCF_041902795.1 Electrophorus electricus | reverse complement strand
ACTCCATTCTGAACAGCCTCAGTCATGGATTGGTGTATGGGTACATTGCTCTACTGCTGTATTGCCATATTAGTGTTTTACTGTATTGATGGTTTACTGTATTGGATAATTAGGGCCTTGGTGTATTAGAATATTGCTGAACTAGTTAATTGGTGTATTGTTCTATTAGTGTACTGGTGTATCATTGTATTGGTGTATTAGTGTATTGGTGTATTAGTGTATTGCTGAACTAGATAATTGGTGTATTGATGTATTAGTGTATTGTGTATTAGTGTATTGGTGTATTAGTGTATTGGTGTATTATGTATTGGTGTATTAGTGTATTGCTTTATTATTGTATTGTGTATTGGTGTACTATGTAATGGTGTATTAGCGTATTGCTGTATTATTGTATTGTGTATTGGTGTACTATGTAATGGTGTATTAGCGTATTGCTGTATTATTGTATTGTGTATTGGTGTACTATGTAATGGTGTATTAGCGTATTGCTGTATTATTGTATTGTGTATTGGTGTATTGTGTATTGGTGTTTTGGTGTATTGTGTATTGGTGTACTATGTAATGGTGTATTAACGTATTGCTGTATTATTGTATTGTGTATTGGTGTACTATGTAATGGTGTGTTAGCGTATTGCTGTATTATTGTATTGTGTATTGGTGTATTGTGTATTGGTGTTTTGGTGTATTGTGTATTGGTGTACTATGTAATGGTGTATTAGCGCATTGCTGTATTATTGTATTGTGTATTGGTGTACTATGTAATGGTGTATTAGCGTATTGCTGTATTATTGTATTGTGTATTGGTGTACTATGTAATGGTGTATTAGCGTATTGCTGTATTATTGTATTGTGTATTGGTGTACTATGTAATGGTGTATTAGCGTATTGCTTTATTATTGTATTGTGTATTGGTGTATTGTGTATTGGTGTTTTGGTGTATTGTGTATTGGTGTACTATGTAATGGTGTATTAGCGTATTGCTGTATTATTGTATTGTGTATTGGTGTACTATGTAATGGTGTATTAACGTATTGCCGTATTATTGTATTGTGTATTGGTGTACTATGTAATGGTGTGTTAGCGTATTGCTGTATTATTGTATTGTGTATTGGTGTATTGTGTATTGGTGTTTTGGTGTATTGTGTATTGGTGTACTATGTAATGGTGTATTAGCGTATTGCTGTATTATTGTATTGTGTATTGGTGTACTATGTAATGGTGTATTAGCGTATTGCTGTATTATTGTATTGTGTATTGGTGTATTGTGTATTGGTGTACTATGTAATGGTGTATTAGCGTATTGCTGTATTATTGTATTGTGGATTGGTGTACTATGTAATGGTGTATTAGCGTATTGCTGTATTATTGTATTGTGTATTGGTGTATTATGTATTTGTGTATTAGTGTATTGGTATATTATTGTGTTTTGTAATGGTGTATTAGTGTATTGCTATATTATTACAGTCTATAAGTGCATGTGTATATTAGTGTGTGGTAGTGCATTGGTGTTTTAGCACACTTGGTTGTTCATGTACTGCTGAATCAGTGTACTGGTGTATAAGTGTGTTAATGTACAGTGGGTTCATGTGGGGTATTGCTATGGTGCAGCTAAGTGACAGGTGCTCTTCGTGGGCTCATTCCTCAGCCATGCTGCCCCTGTGTAATGCACCTGAGGAGGGTGCACACAGGGGACAGAGTTTTGGTCGGGGC
This sequence comes from Electrophorus electricus, assembly GCF_041902795.1. Classification (NCBI taxonomy): domain Eukaryota; kingdom Metazoa; phylum Chordata; class Actinopteri; order Gymnotiformes; family Gymnotidae; genus Electrophorus; species Electrophorus electricus. Next base: position 12,418,290 of record NC_137522.1, on the reverse strand, counting down.
CACTGCAGACAGCTGCCGGCTGGAGCGGCTGTGAGCAGCTCCACACACGGACGTCCGGGGGGGAACTGAATGGAAGCTAAGCAAGATCAGCTAGCATGGATGCCTATGACAGCCCACTATCGGTTCAGTGCTTTCTTAATGGAGTCGGGTAGCATGTGAAATTAATGGATGTGTTGGTATTGGGTAATGAACTCCCATAGAGTCACTGGTTGAAGCAGGTTGATGGAGGCTCAGTCTGAAAGCAGGGGTATGGGAGACCCTATTGATAAGGTGCTCCAGAGAATGAGAGAAAGTGAGAAAGGGAGAGAGAGTGAGAGAGAGGTAGAGAGAGAGAGGGAGGGAAGAACAGAGACATTTCCACTCAGTCCCATACCATGAAAAATCAATCCTAATGCCTTTTCCCCCACACAATACTTCACTGGAAATTAACGGAAGACAAAAGCGAATTGAACTGCAGACGGACCAGATCAGATATTGGGATGGAACGTTTCTTCTTCTTCTTCTCCTCCTCCTCCTCTCTCACTCTCTCATGTATACTGCACTGCGCTGTCTGCCTGGCCTCGGTCCACACGGAGCTGCTTCACCTCTACCTTCTCCAAACTCTGCTGTAGCTGTCCTACTGCTGCCGGTGGTGGAGGAGTATTGGCAGGGAGACCGAGGCAGAGACGCCGAGAAAGAGAGGCAGGCCAGCACTGGAGGTACCAGGTGAGAGTGCCATCGGGGCGAGCGAGTGAACACGTCTCTCCCGGCCTCCCTCAGCCCGAGCACTGTGGCCCACCGCTGCCTCATCGTGTTATTTGGTGTGAGTTTTGTGTGGCACCATGGTCCTGGAGGAACATTGTCTCCTTTTTGTTCTGTACTTGTATACAGCTGAAATGACAAAACCTCTTTGAACTTGAACTTGAACGTGATGTTTTTACGCTGGCTTTCTGCTTTAGGCCAGGGGAAGGAAGGAGTGTGTGAGGAAGAGCAAGAGAAGAAGGAAGGAAAAAGAATATTGGAGTACCAGGGCCCAAGGTTCTCTCGTGGAGAAGCTCTGTCTCTGACCGTCTGGCTCTCTGTGTCTCTCTCTCTGTGTCTCTCTCTCTGTGTCTCTCTCTCTGTGTCTCCCTCCCAGCCGTGGCGGCCCCATCCCCTACTCTTGGATGCCGGCCAGGAAGGGAAATCCATGAAATATGAAGAATGCAAGCCGAGCAGGAGTGTCGTGGCGGCACAAAACTTTTCCGCAGAGTCCCAGCGACAGGCCGGCAGTCACGGCGACAGGCTGGCAGCCACGGCGACAGGCTGGCAGCCACGGCGACAGGCTGGCAGCCACGGCGACAGGCTGGCAGTGAGGTGGCCAGAGGAGGAAGCGCTGCTAATTGCGCTTAAAGCACAAACTACCACCGCGAACTGAGGCCAGACAAAGACAGAGTGGGAGTGCAACACCGAGGCAGGGCAAAAGAGGGAAAGATGGAGGGAAAGACGGAGGGAAAGGTGGAGGGAAAGATGGAGGGAAAGACGGAGGGAAAGACGGAGGGAAAGACGGAGGGAAAGGTGGAGGGAAAGACGGAGGGAAAGACGGAGGGAAAGGAGGAGTAAAGGAAGATGCACAGAGTCTGCAGCTACTCTCTCTCGCTCTCCTGCCACACCACATGATCAAGATCAGCTCCTATTGGCCGGGAAGCTGAGCAAGTCTGTCCGCCATGTAAGGAGTGCTGGAACCTTCCTCCCTCTCTCTCTCCCTCTCTTCCTCTCTCCCTACCTCTCTCACTCCAATCTTAAAATGGCGGCCAAGCGACGTGTGCCAAAATGAAAACGAACCTGCTGCGTCTTTCTCTTTAGCCTCTTACATTGTCAATATTTACATTTTTTCTGTCATTACGAGAACGTAAAAAACAAATGCATCACTGTGGAGGGTAGAGTCTCTGGAGCAGGAACACGGGAAGCGCACTGCTGAGGGGAACATCAGGACACTCGTTTAGGATGCAGCGCAGCAGACACGTAGGTCACTCTTTCATATAAGACACACTCGCACACCCGCAAAATGACGTACATACAGGCAAGCCACATTCACGGGAACAAACACCAGCTACTGACCAGTCAAAACACCCTCTGCTAACATACACAGTGACTAAAGAAAACCTTCTAACAGGTGGCTCCGTAACACAGTAGATCGTTTTCAGCGTGACATCGTGTGCGCGCACATGCACACACACACACACACACACATCCCATGAAACCCTAACTTGCACTGGCTGAAGACTGAAGTTGGTGCAGCGTGGCGAGAAAGGGGAGATTGCTGAGCTCCAGGCCCCAGAGTGCAGGAAGCCAAGCCCAGCAGTGCGGCATCCTCCAAGGGTTCCCACAGGGACCGCAGCACCCAAGAACCGTCACAGGAACCAGAACACTGTCTGACACATCCCTTGCTGGTAGTGCTAGCCCAGTGGTTAAGGTACTTGACTTGTAATCGTTGCTGGTTCAAGCTCCACCACTGCCAAGTTGCCTGAGCAAGACCCTTAACCCTCAGTTGCTCAAGTTGTATTCAGTCATAATGGTACGTCGCTTTGGATAAAAGGGTCAGATATATGTGAATTTGAAAAGAATGAACTGGAGGTTCCGTTAATATGCATTTGGAAAAGGCTTGGTGTTAAAGTAATCCATGCATTAGTAAACGTCTTGCAGGTAGACGTCTGGGCAGAGATTCGGTCTGGGGAAAATGTAATGCAAAATAAATCAGAGCGTACAAGTCAGCAAATCTAAAAATAGCTGTGCTGCAACCAACAACTCCAAACACTGGAAAGACAGCAAAGACAACATGGCTTCATGCACAGCTTACACTGGAGGGGCGGGAGGAAACAATCCTCTACCAGCGCCGCAAACCGACAGCCATGCGCTTTGCTCTGATGTTTCTGTGTCTCACTGTCTGGGCTCAGCCTGTGTGCCGGTGTGAGCGTGGCCAGGGTTTACGGTCCCGAGCGTCTAATTAGGTCTTACGCTGCCCAAATTGATTGGGATTCAGCGATTTTTCCAGTCCAGAAGCCCCCTCTCCGGACCCGAGCAGAAAGAGCAGTTTAGCCGAGCTGACGAGAGGCCAGCTCGGAGTAGCTGTGTGCATCTGGGCCGACAGTGGCCGCCGGTCTTTCTGTTTGTTTGGGTTTGGTTTTGTTTTGATGTTGTGGGAGCGCTGGGGTGGGCTAGAAGGCGGCTCGGAGCTCATCACATCATGTCTGTTGGCTTCCCAAGCAACAGTGAGTCATATGAAAGGAGATCATGGTGGAATGTTCTGGTCCCCGAGGCCTGGCCCTGGCAGAGGGGCTCTCTCCACTGGGAACCCTGACCAAGGCTGCGCTGCCTGGGGTCAAACTGATTAGCTTTCAGACTTGCCTGTGGACACGCCCACTGCTATTAAAAGGGCCACAGCCCGTAAATCCTCTCTCTCTCCCTCTATCACTCTCTCTCTCCTTTTCTCTCTCGCTCTCTCCTTCTCTCACTTTCTTTCTCCTTGTCTCACTCTCGCCCCCCCTCTCTCTCCTTCTCTCACTCTCTCTATCCTTCTCTCTCTCTCTCTCTCTCCCTCTCGCTCTCTCCTTCTCTCCCTCTCTTTCCCTCTCTCTCTCCTTCTCTCACTCTCTCTCTCCTTCTCTCTCTCCCTCTCTTACTCTCTCTCTCCTTCTCTCACTCTCTCCCCCTCTCACTCTCTCCTTCTCTCACTCTCTCTCTCCTTCTCTCACTCTCTCTTCCATTCTCCCTGCTGCTCTATCACCTGTGCTGGTCAGAGTGAGAAAGAGAGGAGTGCCCTACTGGATGGCCCCATACCTCACTCTCCAAACACTCTCGTTTTCAGGGGAGTGATCGGGAAACAAGCGGTGCGACACGATTGTCATTCTGTCCCCAGAACGCACTAGTCTGTGTCCGGTTCCAGAGGACATCAGAGTCACTTGTCCCATGGCAGACGCAGTTATCACCCAGGAGAGCTGTATCTGGATCAGGGACTGAACACCCTTGGTGTGAACGTGAAGGCTCGCCGCCTGCCCTGCCAGCATCAACACATCGGGTCTGATGAATTTTTCAGGCGTCCATTATTTTTCCTGTTGTTCCTGAGCACCAAGGCACCTAATACATGGTGGCATACTGTTAATGACCCAAACAATCCCTGTTTCTCACATACATATTTCATTACAACAGCTGAACAAATTACATATTTATGCTTTATAAGGGGGGATGCCATTCGGATTCATTAGCTATGCAGGCAGGTACAGGAGTCCCATCTGCAGCCGCAGCTGTACAACAGGAACTGACAACAACAGGCTGCACCCAGCGCAGGGCAGATCTCTGCACCACACACACACACACACACACACACACACACACACACTCACACACACACACACACACATATATACACACACACACACACACACACACATATACACACACACACATATATATATATACACACACACACATATATATACACACACACATATATATATACACACACACACACACACACACACACACACACATATATATATACACACACACACACACACACACAGACACACATATATATACACACACACACACACACATATATACACACACACACACACACACATATATACACACACACACACACACACACATATACACACACACACACACACACACATATATACACACACACACACATATATACACACACACACACACACACACACACACACATACACACACACACACACACACACACACATACACACACTCACTCACACACACACATACATACATATATATACACACACACACACACACACACTCACACTCACACACACACACATATATACACACACATATACACACACACACATATATATACACACACACACACACACGTGTATACACACACACATATACACACACACACACACACATATACACACACATATACACACACACACACACATATACACACACACACACACACACACATATACACACACACACACATATACACACACATACACACACACACTTATTGAGAGGGCTGAAGCAACAAGCAGATCCTCAGGTTTTTCATTTCCACACCTCTCATTTCCCTACCTGAGTTCCAGGGCATCTCAGGTAAGGCACTATAACTCTAAGAGGCATATATACTAACAAACCTGCCCCTCCCCTTTAAAATACTCACAAAGCTACCAGTCACTTCCACTTTAGTCAGAAATAAAAACAGACATTGTCCATCAGAACCAAAGGTCCTGCCTGTTCTGTATGCAGCCTGTGAATGCAAAGCTCATGTAACTAGTCATCCCATTAATCCTTATACTCACGAGGTTCAAAGTCATTTCACAATTAATTAATATCTCTATTAAGTGCTGAACTCTGAAGATTAAATCATCTTAAACTATCTATAAAACATTACAATCGGTCCATTCTCACACGCGGCTGGCGTGTCGCACAGGATCCACCATAAAAGAGGCTTTTTCTTTTGCTGCTTGCTCATCTGCTAAATCACTGCAGTAAGTGAGAAAATTCTACGCTAAGTGATCGCGCCTGTTGGACAGGCAGGAAGTGAATGCAAACTAGTGGTCTCATCATCTCATTAAAGCCTACGTCGAATGGCTTCAATCTGTCTCAGCCCATTGTGGATGCCTGTGTAATACAACACAATGCACTTTACAGTGTCGCATTGAGCGCTATGATTATGTTTGGCTATGATTATGTTTGGCTATGATTTGCTACATGAATTCATACCTCAAGGGCATTAGAGAAGCGGAAAGCTAATGCGTGACAGCCCAGTTACCGTTGCCCCAGAGGTGGGGCTCCCCCTCCCAACTCTAAGAGCTGTGCTGAATCCAGATGTGACTGACGCAACATCAGCAGGAAATGGGAGGCAATTAGATATTAATTGCGGATATTAGCATGTTCGCGTTATCCATCAGATAGCGTACTAAAGCAAAGACCTGTGACAGAAATACTTTCGCCGATTTGCTGAACAGCTGGTCTTCCTTGTAAAGTACTTACAGAGCAGAGAACGCCTTGTTCCGGCAGGCTAACAACCTTAGCGAGGCTAAGGCGGCTGATCCGCCAACGTTAGGCTCATTACCGCTGTAGAGGGCTTAGGAGCTGCTTTTCCTGTCTCAGCCGAGAATGGAGAGAGAGAGAGGGAGAGAGAGAGACTTTTGCTTCGGGTATATTAAGCTACATTTCACCTTCCCAAGATGGACATGATTGAAGGCATCAATAGCAACCAGGAGCCAAAAGCATGTCAGGTGGAAGCTGGGTTTGCGTGAGGCTGGATGACCAGCGCGTGTGTGTGTGTGTGTGTGTCCCATGGGCTGGCAGTAGGGCAGTGGGGGATTCGAGGCCCAGGCCTTGCTCAGACTGGCGCGGGGCTGCGGTGGTACTAGGGGAGGCCCAGAGCAGCTCAGCCACAGGGATTGGAGGACAGTGAGAGGAAGAACCAGGGAAAGCACAGCTTGTGTTTGACATGTTTACAGGGTCCTTTGTCTGCCTGTTGGCCCGTCACCGTGCTCTCTCACACACACACACACAGACACACACACACAAACACGTGGAAGACGTAGCAGGCTAATTCAAACCATAAATGAATCTGCCACGTTTCCTCATCTCTGTGGAGAAGTTTGTAGAGTTGAAGCACATTTCGGTTCAGAGACTTTTCGTTAACATAACACACTGCCGCTCTGTTATACATCATCATACTGGTGATGCCACGTGCTCACTGGCTCTTAAAAGTCTCCCATTATAAAACCCAGACTGCGATGTGCAATACAAACAGGGGCACAAGCCGAAAAAAAAACAAAAAAACAAAAAAAACAATACAAATGTTCAGCTGAAAACAATACTTTTTGTTTTCTAAATAAAGTTTGCTCATCCAGATATCTGTGAAACGATTAATCAACACGAGCAAAAGAAAAAGTAACAAGTCAGCTACGTCTGATCTGTAGAAAGTTGGAGAAGGAGGGATGAAAAGAAAAGAGGGAGGGGGAGAGAGAGAGAGAGAGAGGGAGAGAGGGAGAGAGAGAGAGAGAGAGGGAGAGAGAGAGAGAGAGAGAGAGAGAGAGGGAGAGGGTCTGGGAGGAAGAGCGAGGTAAAGAGGCATTGCTGGCTGTGGCTCCTCATTAAGATTCACATGGTGCAGTGACTCAGCCCATTTTGGTAATGGAGAGCCCAGGCCACCTAAAGATGGAAATGGCAATTTTTCAAACCCTACATTTTATATATAAATGATCTCAAGCACTCACACAAGTTGGGGAGCGGCGAACGCTGCAAGGTCACTTGCAAATATTTCGGATGCCTGGAGTTGGTAGCGCAGGCTGTAAGCTGAGAGTGCCAACGTGGTACTGTGCGCAGGCGGCGGATCCAGAGGACGCAACCTGCGTTTCTGAAAGGGCCCGAGCTCTCTCCACTACCGGATCAACTTTACGCATGCTGGCGTGATTTCTGGGAAAACAGAAGTTCCATGCTGGGATCTCCTGATGAAGGAACATGCCGAGGCCACTTGTGGAAACCCCAGAGCAGCCTGCTTTCTAGATCCAGCCACGTCGATAACTTAACGATGGAAAAATAAATAAAGCCAATTCAAAAGCCACCGAAACACGCCAAACCCCAGCTTGGTCTGTTGTGAGCTCCCTTCTAACACTGTACTCCGGGCCATTAAAGAGATTGCCAGAGCCCAGTACCATAGACAACAGGCCCTGGGAAGCCACAAAGACCACAGAGTTCAGTTGAGGTCCACAGGACGCCTGCAGCGAGAGAGAAGCTGCTTTGAAAGAGGCAGCACAATTGGCAAAGTGCAATGGCCATGGCCAGACACTTGCTAAAGGTGTTTAAACTGTCTGGAAAGCTGCCCACCGTGGGCTCTCTTGAGAGATCCATACGCCAAGCCACTTAACTTTGTCCTGAGGAGATGCTCGAAGAGGAGCGAGAGAAAGAGAGAGTGGGAGAGAGACAGAGAGAGAGGAGGAGAAAGCAAGCGAGGCAAAGAATGGGAACGTGAGAGAGAACGAGAAAGACTGAGACAGCGTGAGACATGGTAGGTCATATGCCAAGCGTCTCCTGCCCTAAGCCTGGTACGGTCACCCCTCAGAACCAGTCCAATATCAGGTCCAGAGGTCCAGCCCCCCTACAGACCGGCAACCTGCTAATAACCACATGACTGACAGACCAAATGTTTGAGAGCTAACAGGAGGGTGTGCTTCAGGACTACGCCAATCCAGCGACAGTGAGTGCCTGCATTGTGCCCCCCCGTAACCCTCAGCGTGGTGGAAGCGTGATCTCCAGGCGAACGCTGCGACAGGCCTTTGCCCGGGTCAATCCGGGAGAGACGAGAGGCCGGCCTTAGTAGCCTTAATCAGACAGGACTGCGGGATTACCAGTAGGATTCCTTAGAAATCCCACCTGCCTGATCCCATACAGCAGAGGGAGGGAGAGCAGCACATCCGTCCATGTATGGATCCACATCCATACACAGTAGAACAGAGGTACCGAACAAAACTGCTGACCGCTCCCAACCGCCAGCCACGTGCCTTAACCACTGACCCGCCACTACCCGTGCAAGTGCAGCACAGGATGTTTGTGGGTGAGACCTGGACATGCCACGCCAGAGAAAGTCTGTGTTATCTCGCAGCAGGCCCTGAATCTGTAAAGTTTCATGACTCAGTAGGTGACAATTACATATCAAACCAACACTCTACTCTGCGATTTGGTTACAGACACATTGGCTGTGATTAGCGCATTTGAAATAATCCACTGCATTTTCTCTCATTGATTTTAGCGTTCATGAATCGTTCTGACAGCGAGGGCAGCACGCCACGAGTTCTAAGCTCCATGCTACTTGAGCAACGTCTAAAAGCTCAATTTTAATCCCCACCTCCTCGATTCTATTTAAACGCACCATTCGATTACACCCTCCCCCATCGTCCAGAAACATCGGTTTCTTCATCTACATTTCATCTGGAAAGCGCAGTAAGAACAACGTGCCAGCTCCAACCCTTGCAGGAGCAGATGATGGGAAATGGGCGTGCACAGCAGGGCACACTCGTCCCGTTCGGGCTGGGAATGGCAGGAAGGACTCAGTTTCTGGAATCTTCCTTTAGTAACTGACAGGGCTCCGTTGCTAGTCAATCCTGCCCTGGCAGCGTCGGGGACCGGCGGGTTCATGCCCTCAGCCAACCCCTCTCCGATATCAGGTCAGATAGATCAGAGCCAGCAAGCAGCCAATCAGAGAACATGGGGGAAGCTCCAGGCCTCCCAGGCTAGAGCAAGCACAGCCTGCCTAAGTCACGCCAGCGACGCACGCGCCCGCCTTAACCGCGCCCCCACAGAACCGCCAGCTGTGCCGGGTCACTTCCGAACCACTTTCCATGACGTGCGGCATCCTCCGGAAGGTTGGCGTCCCTCAGCCTCCCTGGCCAAAGCCGCTCTATAGATTGCTATGGTAGCTCTCTTTTCGAAAGCTATTGATCGAGCCTGCAGCAACCAGTGCTTCTTCCACCCGCCCCTCCTAGGCTCAAGGCTCGTGAGGGAGAACACGTATGTTCACAAGATGTTATTGATTGCTCTATCAGGGATACATGGTGGCGAGGGACATTTTTCAAAAGGTTCCCATGCTTTGGCCTGCTCCTCCTCCTCCTCTTCCTCCTCTGCCCCCCTTTTTGCAAAGCTTGTTGCCATGCGTGCTGGCAAACTCCTGCTTTAATATCTATCTTAAGAGTTGACAATCTTTTGGGGCAATTAAAGCAATCGATACAGGTCTGAGAGGAGCCTCTTATCCACAGTAATAGCTCTCACTGAATAATAAATAACCCAGTGGCCAAAAGCAGAGAGCACATGGGGGGGGGTGTGTGGTTTGGGCTGGGGGGTGAAGACCTCACATTAAGGATCACAAGCTGTAGCTGTAGCTTCTGCCTTCTGAGCAGTTCATTGCAACCCAATTACTTTGGTGCATGTTTCTCTGCAGTGCATCCGAACAAAGTTCCTTCCAAGGACAGATACTGCGCCAGGTTGGCATAGACGTAGCAGCCTGAGAGTGCTTAGGTATGGCTGAAAAACACATAATGATAATATTCAACTTATTTCTCTCTTGTGTTTTGTGGGGCGGGGGGCTCTCGGCCTAGCAGGACCCCGCACCCCCCGAAACATGCCAAACACTCCACTCCATGCTTCTGTACCCCACAGCCATTTCTAACATGAATATGCTATTGTTTGGCATCCCCATTAACAGGTAGACACCAGGCCCAAAATTAAACACCAGCAGTAACGGTGAAAAGTTTGTCTATAAAAAGCACAGGAGCTCCGATTTCAGAAGGAGAGAACAGCAGTCTTATTATCCCACCACGCCATCAATGAAGTTAATGAGAGTCCACTGAATGATCCCTCCACAATCTAGCCAAGGCCAGGGCAGGGAGCCGTCACCATGCTCATCTCGGATTTTCAGGGATGCATCTCCCTTCTGTCCTGAGGAGAACAGGGCACCATGCAGCTCCCCAAACTTGATGGGGAATTGGGTTCAAGCTGAAGGAATACAAGTACATGCAAAAACCACATACATATCAGAATTTACGGTGATGCTCTAAAGGAGACAGCAAAGAAATATAAACGAGTTAAAAGTGTACGTCTGCATTTCCACAGCAGGGGCAGGCTGACCAAAGTCATCTTTTTGAATGGAATTCATAAGCCACATTTTCAAAGTTCATGAAACTGCACAGTAGGGCGCTGCTGTGTTACTTGCATCATTTTAGGGAGATGAAACGGAAGACTTGGCAGTTTCTTTGTTTTGAGTGCCGGGACACCTGAGCTCAGCCAAAACAGCCTGTGGCCAGACACCGGAGCCGGTGTGAAGCCCCGGGTCGCGGCACCACTGCCCAGGCCTCGCTCTCCCCCTTCACACTTCAGCCACTGAGCTCTGCTGCCAGCACCCAGACTGGCATGAGTCCCAGCCTGTCGCCTGCTCTCCCACGGTCTGCAGAGAGCAGCCAACTACAACTCCTCACTGCTCACTCTCACTCTTTCCAAGTCTCGGACTGTTGTTTATATTCAAGCCAAGCTGAACTTGTGTGAGTGCAATCACACTCCTGCCTGCACAACCCCCCCCCCCCCCCAACACACACACACACACGCGCGCGCAAGCGTGTACGGGGCACTCACACGCACGTTGATCTTTCCCAGCAAACAATAACAGCCACAAAGCTGAGCGGTTAGTAATAAAGGAGAACGATGCAGCGGGTTGCTCAAGGATCCGAGAGCTGGGAAATGAGCACTGCTCAGTCTCAGGGGCAGTCATATGCTCCAGTCCCCCGCTCGGCTTTAGACTGAGCGCCGTGTCAGAGAGGCCACCTGCTCCTCTGCCCTGCTCCATCACTGCCACGCTGACCTGGATCAGCGCCGCTGTGGGAGGGCTTGACCTCGCCAATGACCCGCGGAGACTAGCGGCTTAAAAACACGACTAACGTGGCTAAAAGACCGCCTTCCCAGAGGCTCCTCTGTCTCTCTCACACACACACACACACACCCACGCACACGCGTGCGCGTGCAAACGGACAAATAGGAGAAAGAGGAGAGACATGTGAGCCTGAAACGTGCGCGAGAAAGGGGTTGGGGCAGAAAAGAGAACCAGCCAATAGGGAGCGAGGGTGCGGCCATCACACAACCCACTGGAATCCTGAACTCCTGATATGCAGGAAGAGCAGCCCATGGCTCTGAGGCTATTCTTGACCTGTCCCTGTGTGCCTCATACCGGGCAGCAGCTATCACTGAGGAACAAAGCAAGAGCTTTTAATCCTTCTTTAGAAGCTCAGGAGGAAAATCTCACCTTTCTCAGCTGTCAGCAAATATTTATGGCTCAATACAGTAAATTACTAGTGAGGCAGGAACATAGTTGATAAGACAGAGATGTGATCTGAATCATAAACCTAAATTAGCATGACATTAAAGACTTGATAAATAGTCGGAGTTGGAAGTCACACCTGTCAAGAGATAAAAAAAAAACAACCCTGCAACACTCAACGTTATACAAGCTCAGGACAAGAAAAAAGACATTACACGTACCGCAAATCTAGACTGTGTACCCAGAACGGCACACAGAAACACACGTACACGCCAAGTCAGCTAAATATACACCAGAAAAGAGAGTAAAAGAAACTTCTGTCTGCTGCCCCTCCTTCCTCGTGACCCAGAGCGGAGAATATAGCACGGAGGCCTTCCAGAGAGGGGCCCTCGTGGGCTGGGGGCGGTGCGTGGGGAGGAGGGCAGAGATCCGGGGCTCGTTCTGCTGGGTGGTTCGACTGTGATGTGCTTCCTGTGTGGCTGTCAGCCTGTGGCAAATCCTTCATCTTCCCCCAACTCTGCCCTCTCACCCACCCCCCTGACAACTACACTCCCCCACCTCATCCCAAACACCCCCACAAAAGTGTGTGTTCCTCCTGTCTGCTCCGGCATGACCCCTAGTCCCCGAGGGCCCACGCCAGTCTCTGGATCTCTCACATGAGGGATGTACTGTGCTCTACTGTAAATCTGGCCCGGCTGCCACAGCTCACACATGCCGTGTGCACCATGTCCACTGCAGAACAGACTACAGCAGCGCGGGGAAGAGGAGACGAGCTGCTCGCATATCTGGCGGCCTGATGAAGGCGCCGGCTCGGTGTAATTGGAGAGTTCGGAGCGATTAGGCCCCGAGTATCGCTAGACGTAAGGAGGTGGCAGACTGGACGAGTTCGCTCCAGGACAGCCAGTGCACTGACCACGCTGGGAAGTAGGCCATGGTGAGAGTGTGTGTGAGACACAGTAACCTGGGAGACTGTTGTCAGGCTCGTTCCTAACTCCATTCCATAGGTGCTGATAAATAATAATCACCATCATCATCCTCATCGGATGCTTCTAATGCCGGCAGTGAAGCGGCTTTCCCCCCTCTCTCGGTCAGCCAGCATCATCTTTCTGAAACCTGAGGCTGAACTCAGAGAGCGAGCGAGCGAGTGAGAGAGAGAGAGAGAGAGAGAGAGGCAGACTCTTGTCAAGGAGAGTGCTCGAGGCAGGAGGGGTCAGACGGGGTCAGCACGTGTTCCGTTCGCAGCAGGATAGATTAGCTGAGGCCTGGAGTTTGTGGGGGGGGGTATAACCACCTCTTCTTAAAGGTGTGTAGCATTTCTGGGGCTTTAAGGGGGCCGTTGTCACCGTGGTGCCAGAGACTCGGCTGAAAGGGCGCAATAATTATGGACCTGCACGGAGCAGGAGCAGCAGTAGCAGTGCGCGTAGCGCCGACCTGCCACAGCCGGCACTGCTGGGAAACGGTCACAAAAGAACAGGAGGAGTCCACTTAACGGCAGCAGGGGATGGTGAGGACCAGCGCCAGCGGCCTTCACACCACCCCCGTTAGTTTCATTAATACTTCACGGCACACGAGAGTTTTGGTTGATCTAGACGCCAAGTAATGTACCTCCCCTTAACACACACACACCTCCAACCAGCAGAAAGAGAAAAGAAACCAAAAAGGAAAAGAAAAGTGTATATTATGGAACAGTTAAACCAATAGGATGCTTGGATCAGGGATAAGCTTCCAAAATCATTTTTTTGTAATAACCCTCCAAAAAAAAGAGTGTGTGTGTGTGTGGGGGGGTTCTTTTAGTGTGAGGAGAAAAGTACCCAGCAGGCTGTCTGACTGCTGCAAGCTTAGAGTTGTTGTCCTAGCAACTGCAGATAAAACGCTCTCCCGGAGACTGTGGGAGCCTGGCTGTGTGAAGGAGCAGGTCCCTGAAGCATTTCCCGGTGCAGAGGTCCCGGGCTTCCGACGCTCGGGCCCCGGGGCTCCACGCACATGCGGGCTCCCCGCCGCGGCCGACCAGGCGCTACGGCACATGTGGGTCAGGGCCGTGCCTCGCAGGCACTCAGCGCTCTGCTTCTCATCCTTTTTTACCCCCCCACACTCCACTACCTCCTCCTGCACATTTTTACATTACTCCCTGATCCTACGAGAGGCCCTTAAATTGCTGCGCTATCTCTGTTCTGCAGAGCAAGTGTTTAAAAAAAAAAGGAAAGCGAAAGAAGGGAAAAAAACCCAGCAGAGATGCATCGAGGAGATTCTGAGGAAGATTTTAAGCAGAGAAGAGGAAAAAATGCATTTTCTGGGCTTGTGGACTTGTTGAGTTGGATGAGTAGGCTGGGTGGCTTGAAAGATTCATGAGCTGTAATGCAAGCTTAACCTGGCCCTCTCTCCCTCTATCTCACCATCACTGCCTATGTTCTGTGGCAACACACACACACACACACACACACACACACACACACACACACACACACACAGAGTGTCAGGGTGCTTTGTGCTCACTTGTTTTTAATTACACATTCCATGGCTTGACCGCCCGTGTGCCGTGAAGCCTGCAGCAGCCTCTGCGGACTCTCCAGCTCCGGTGGAAGTGTTCTCCCGTAGCCGTGCAGCGTGGGGCCCCGGGGCCTCGGAGACGCTGCACCCCCGGCCAAGATCAAATGCGGCTGAGCACAGGCCCGGGACCCCCAGCAGCGCCCGACCGGGCCAGCCATCGCCCTGGCCCTGGCCCCACCCTTCCCCTGACCCCGCCTCTTGCTCTGCCCTTTGCCCTGCCCCTGGCTCGTAAAGGGCTGGCACGACAGCTTGACCAGACTGCCCATCCACTGCTGGGGTGGGGGTGGGGCTCCTTAATATTGCAGGGTGGCTAGCGACAGTGGCCCCCGACGAGATAGTTTATGAAACACAGCGGGACTCTGTGTTTAAGGGCGATATGAAAGAGAGGCCGTTTGGGAAGTGCTGATGCAGAGTTTTCAGGGTTGGGCTGCTGTATAGGGAACAGAGTGAGGAGACTGAAGCCGACATATGGACGTGTTATGGCAGCTCAGCGTATAAATCACACCAGCTTAAATCAGAGGTGCTGGGAACTGGGTAATGTACAGCCAGGGGTGACAGAGACAGAGACAGTCAGGGGTGACAGAGACAGTCAGGGGTGACAGAGACAGTCAGTCATGACAGAGACAGAGACAGTCAGGGGTGACAGAGACAGTCAGGGGTGACAGAGACAGAGACAGTCAAGGGTGACAGAGACAGCCAGTGGTGACAGAGACAGTCAGGGGTGACAGACAGTCAGTGGTGACAGAGACAGAGACAGTCAGTGGTGACAGAGACAGTCAGGGGTGACAGAGACAGCCAGGGGTGACAGAGACAGTCAGGGGTGACAGAGACAGTCAGGGGTGACAGAGACAGTCAGGGGTGACAGAGACAGAGACAGTCAAGGGTGACAGAGACAGCCAGTGGTGACAGAGACAGTCAGGGGTGACAGAGACAGAGACAGTCAAGGGTGACAGAGACAGCCAGTGGTGACAGAGACAGAGACAGTCAGTGGTGACAGAGACAGAGACAGTCAGGGGTGACAGAGACAGTCAGGGGTGACAGAGACAGTCAGGGGTGACAGAGACAGTCAGTGGTGACAGAGACAGAGACAATCAGTGATGACAGAGACAGAGACAATCAGTGATGACAGAGACAGAGACAATCAGTGATGACAGAGACAGAGACAGTCAGTGGTGACAGAGACAGTCAGGGGTGACAGAGACAGTCAGGGGTGACAGAGACAGTCAGGGGTGACAGAGACAGAGACAGTCAGTGATGACAGAGACAGTCAGGGGTGACAGAGACAGTCAGGGGTGACAGACAGTCAGTGGTGACAGAGACAGAGACAGTCAGTGGTGACAGAGACAGAGACAATCAGTGATGACAGAGACAGAGACAATCAGTGATGACAGAGACAGAGACAGTCAGTGGTGACAGAGACAGTCAGTGGTGACAGACAGTCAGTGGTGACAGAGACAGAGACAGTCAGTGGTGACAGAGACAGAGACAGTCAGTGGTGACAGAGACAGTCAGTGATGACAGAGACAGAGACAGTCAGTGGTGACAGAGACAGTCAGTGGTGACAGAGACAGAGACAGTCAGTGGTGACAGAGACAGAGACAGTCAGTGATGACAGAGACAGAGACAATCAGTGATGACAGAGACAGAGACAGTCAGTGGTGACAGAGACAGTCAGTGATGACAGAGACAGTCAGTGGTGACAGAGACAGTCAGTCATGACAGAGACAGTCAGTGATGACAGAGACAGAGACAGTCAGTGATGACAGAGACAGTAGCAGCGAGGGAGAAAGAACAAAAGAAAGAAAGTTACAGAAAGAAAGGAATAAGATAAAAAGCTAGAGGGCAGGGGGTCTCTGAGCCTGGGGGGGCGTTCATCAGCGATCATCAGAGGACAGCCGTGTCCGGACCACCCCTCCACCCATCCCCACGCGCCCCCCTCTCACTGACCCAGCCAGACTCCCCCGCGCAGGAGCACAGAGGACTCAGCCAGGCTGGGGCTATGGGGGACGTGAGTGCTTTGTCGCGGCTGCTACTCTGCTGGATTACCTGCTCGCAGACGTGTGCTCCGGGGCCGCGCGCTCGCCGTCATTTGTTTGAACGGATGTTGCGATTACGACAAATGAAAGAGGGAAAAGAAAGAAAAGGGTGCCTTCTGCGAGAGGGGCGCCGCTCATCCCGCAATATGTGCACAGCATCTGGTGATGTTTAATGTCACCCTGCAAACGCTGGCAGCCTCTCCCCCTCTGATCAGGATCTGGGCAGCACGATCTACCCAGTGTCTCCTGGGCTCACCAAGCAGAGGGGCACTAGAGCAGAATGTGTCCTAATTAAGGAGCCCAGATGAGTAGCTCCAACTGTACCATGCTTTGGCTCCAAAAGCTCCTAAATATTTAGCAGCTTACCGGATGGATATGCAACACCCCCCCCCATCCATCACCCCCCTCACCAACCAGTCTGCTAGTCCAGAGTCTAATGTTGAAATGGCACAGGTGGGCATAGCCTGGGCCACCCGTGGAATAAGGGACCGAGGTCGCCCTCGATGACCGCGTGGTGTCTGCTGTCCGTGACCGCACGGACGCCGCGTTTGCTCAGGGCATGTCTGGAGGGCTTGTGCCTCTGATTCGGCGGGTTACGGAACAGTCCGGACGCCCACTAATCACAGCAGTGATCCGAGCGGTGCTCTGGAGGACAGCAGGCATTTAATATTGGCCGGCCAGCTGTTGCAGTGCTGGGCACAGCTTTCTCTCTCTCTCTCTCTCTCTTACTCTCTCACACACACTCACACACACACACACACACACGCACGCACACTCTTTCCCTCTCCAGAACCCCTACCTATTTCCAGCAGGACACAACCACACTATTGAAGCCATAATAGAAAGTCACCTCTGAACGTCACAAGTTGAGCAAGTTCCTAAAGGGCTTCGTCAGTAACAGCCACACAGAGGGAGGATTCAGTGCAGTGACATGTGCTTTGATTTACAAACCAATCCCAGCATGCATCCACACACACACACACACACACACACACACACAAGTGCAAGGAGAACATGAATGGTTTTTTTAAGGTGACATTTTTAAATGAATTAGCCCCTATCAGCAATGTAAAGAACTGCATAGTGTGCACAGAGTTCATGTTGCTATTAGGCAGTGAACAGAGCATGAAGGTATTCTGTATTTGTGTGTGTGTGTGTGTGTGTTAAATGGTCATCCATCTTCTTGTGTAGTGGTGTGAGACACCACACCCAGCAGGGGCACTGGGATGAGACCTAGGGATGAGCCACACCTCTACTGTCGTCACCGACTACTGTTACCAGGCGACACTGCTGTTGTGTTGCCTGTGTGTTTCTAAGCCTCCACCACAAGACAGCATTCTTCAAGTGCTCAGGACTTGACTTACAGTCTATGTGTGCATGGTTGCATATATATGTGGGAATGTGTGTGTGTGTGTGTGTGTGTGTGTGTGTGTGTGTGAGTCCAAATATGTAAAATATGTAAACTGGCCTGCAGAATTGGTGGGCTCCCTGTCAGACAATATGAGCATTCCTCTTTGCTAACAGATGAGCTTCTGAAGTCACGAGGCCTCGGAGATGAGGAGAGGTATGGAGGTCACACACACACACTCACACACACACTCTCACACACACACACACACACACACACACACACACGCGCACACACGCACACACACGCACACACACTACAACACAAACTGCAACTGATTCTATGGCAGGAAGCCTCAGTCATAAGAAGACAAAAAGTCAGTAAGCTTTAAGCAGCCGGACAGAAAACACCTGAGCATCATGTCCAGAATAGAGAGAGAGAGAGAGAGAGAGAGAGAGAGAAAGGAGGACAGAAAATACCTGGGCATGTCCAGAATTGAGAGAGAGGACAGATGAATGGAGGAAGGAGAGAGAGAATAGAAAGACAGAAAGCAATAAAAAGAACGAGAGAGCAGGATGAGGGGAAAGATTTGGAGAGGTTCCGTGCTGCAGGAAGTCCTCAACCTCCCACTGCTCCATGAGAGGGAGGGAGAGAGGGAGAGAGAGAGAGAGAGAGAGAGAGAGAGAGAGAGAGAGAGAGAGAGAGAGGAAGCAGCCTGTCCTCCTCAGTGGGTGGGGGGCATGCAACCTAAACAGTTCTGCCTCACCTCAGAGTCTGAGCTCCTCTTGTGCTGACTGCAGGTACAGAGAGTGAGTGGAGAGTGAGAAGTGTGAGGAGTGTGTGGAGAGTGTGTTTGTGTAGGGCAGGGGGTTTATAATAACCTTTAATATAAAAGGTCTTATTCTGCTATAAATAATTTGACTACTTTTGAAAATATTTAGGGTTTTGTGTAAAAATAAATGTTTTGCGCTCTGTAAAAAATGAGGGGGTGGATTTATTTTTAATTTTTTTAATTTTCAGTTAAATTTTCTTTCTCTTTTTGTTTGTATATTGTGTGCTTGTAATTGATTAATGAATGTAACTGATGTATATTGTAATTGATTAATAAGGTTTATCATGACTCTCTCTCTCTCTGCTGGTAGTGTTCAGAGGAAACTCTCTCTGATTAATGAGCCACATGGCAGCCTGAAGCCATACAGGAGCATCGCCACGGCGACAGGACAGATGCCATGGCGAGGCAGTGTTGAGGACCAAACCCTGAGATCCAAGACCTTCCATCACACACACACACACAAACACACACACACACGCACGCACATGCACGCATGCACACACATGTACGCGCACAAATACACACCGGCATCCAGAGAGCACTCGAATATAGACCTACTTGGCATGGTGCACTGCTAGAACAGAAGTAACCTCAGGCTATTAAAAAACGAAAGAAAGAAGAAATAAAAAGCACATGATGCATATTTCTTACACTTAAACCAAAGCGCACACAGGGAAACCCAGTAATAAGACACTGAACCGCAGCTTCACTATAAGACACAGAAATCACAAGCTACTCACTTTACTATCTCTGCCAATTATGGTCTCTGAAATGGACGCTAGGATATTGTAATGAGACTAATATAATAAACATTTCAAGCATTTTGCTGTAATAAGTTAAAATGAACTTTGTTACAATCAAATCTTTATTACAAGCAGATGTTTAAGTCAAACAGAACCCTGATCCTCTCTCTCTTCCTGGGACTCACAGCAATATCGCAGGTTTTATCCAATCTACAGTCCGTCCTGTTTCAATTTTAATCAATTTCAACGAATCGAAAGCTAATCGTTCTAATCAAACAAAAGTCTGGCCTTTGGTTCCCCGGCAGCACATGGTTCCCCTGCGATCCCCATGAGCTGTAGCAGCGCTGTAGGGGAGGAGAGAACGCGGAGGCCTTGGCAGCGCGTGTGCCAGCGGACTCTGGGTGGCGTGTGCCTTGCACGTCACCGCGGCCGAACTGCAGGCAAGCAGCACACGCAGGACTGCCAAAGACAGAAACGTGATACGCTAATCAGTCGTGCACAAATACAAACATAAACATGCACGCACGCACAAGCACACGCACACACACACACTCACTCACACACAAAAACAGCTTCACTCTTGCCTGGCTGGCTCTCAAACACACACACACACACACACACACACACACGCAAAAAAACCATTGTTCACCAAAATGGATGGCGAGGGGGAATGTTAGATACAGTCCAATGGATAATTGCTAGTGTCCTTTGGAGGTGTGTGTTAGAAGTGCGATTCTGTGGTGTGTACCACAGCAGACTGCACAGTGCAGCTCTGCTCTGAGCCAGTGGAGAACAGCCTTATTTGGGCAGTTATCTGGAGATCCAGAACCAGGGGACTCCTACCTGAGCCGCTCCTAAAACCACACGACTGACACGGTGCAGTAATGGCAGACAGCATCATCAACACACAAAACAACGACAAGCCCAGCGTCATTCAGCCACCCCCAACCTCACCTCCACTCACACAGTGTCAGTCAGACGTAGCGCACGAGATGAGCGGGACACTGCACGCATGAAAGCGTGGGACAGGGCGCGCGTGAGAGAGCGGGACAGAGCGGGTGAGAGAGCGGGACAGAGCGGGACAGAGCGGGTGAGAGAGAGCGGGACAGAGCAGGTGAGAGAGAGAGCGGGACAGAGCGGGTGAGAGAGAGAGCGGGACAGAGCAGGTGAGAGAGCGGGACAGGGCGGGACAGAGCGGGTGAGAGAGCAGAACAGGGTGGGTGAGAGCGGGACAGAGCGGGTGAGAGAGCGGGACAGAGCGGGTGAGAGAGCGGGACAGGGCGGGTGAGAGAGCGGGACAGAGCGGGTGAGAGAGAGAGCGGGACAGAGCGGGTGAGAGAGAGAGCGGGACAGAGCGGGTGAGAGGGAGCGGGACAGAGCGGGTGAGAGAGGGTGAGAGCGGGACAGAGCGGGACAGAGCGGCACAGGGTGGGTGAGAGAGCGGCACAGGGTGGGTGAGAGAGCGGGACAGGGTGGGTGAGAGAGCGGGACAGGGTGGGTGAGAGAGCGGGACAGGGCGGGACAGAGCGGGACAGGGCGGGTGAGAGAGCGGGACAGGGTGGGTGAGAGAGCGGGACAGGGCGGGACAGAGCGGGACAGGGCGGGACAGGGCGGGTGAGAGAGCGGGACAGGGCGCCAAACCCCTACTTAATTCCCCCTTAATTCCCGAGCACAGGCCTGCTGGCCAGATGGGCTCGCTGCCTCGTGGCCAGCCAACAACAGCTTGCACCATGTTTGTTGAAAACAAAGATGACGGATTAAATATCGCGAGCTGCGTGGAGAAAGGGGGCGGTGGGGAGACGGAGGCAACGCCATCGCTTCCAGGAGTTCGGGGGGAGCGTAGAGGGGAGCAGAGGAGGAGGGGAAAAAGCTGTTCCCACGGATGGGGTCCTCTACAGGCATGTGGCAGTCTGGAGTCAGTCTGGAGTCAGTCTTACCTCTCTGTCAGACACACACACAGACACACACTGCAGTCATTTGCGAAGCATCCCTCGCTGACATCCTCAGTGCACGCCACCAATCCACTCTGCTTAATTACGGAGCTGCGATCTAATGACTAACTCCAATTATACTCTCACGCTTCCCTTTATGGGTTTTTCTATACAAATGCTTTGGTTTTTTTTTGGTTTTTTAAAATTCCCCCACGAATTTAAACACCGCCAGACGGAATGGAGAACAGCAAATGAGGTCAATTAAACGAGTGAGAAAGCAGCGGGTAAAATGGTGCCGCGTGTGCCGCGGTGGTTAACGCGCTTCGGCCGGTCGCGTCCAACCCGGAGCAGAACGCCTCACCGGCTCTGACCTTACCGAGGTGGAGTGCGTCTGAACAAAAGAAGAAACTGCATCATGGAGAGAGCGATTAAAGATTCACAGCTACACAGCCCGCTTACAAAGGCTTCTGTGGAAGAGGCATCTGGATTAGGTTTATACGGCTGAATTATTTAGATAAAAAAATACACATGAATTTGTCGGGGGAGACAATGTGTCCGTGTGACAATGATCCTTTTTATACCATCTGTGAGCTAATGGTCATTCTGTTTCAGCAACTGTCGCGCCATCCACGCAATAAGCCAGACAAGCAATGCTGGTTCCCCGAAGGTGTGAAGCCCTTGCCAGTGTGCTGCTCCTCCTCTGTGGGCGCTGTCCCCCGGAATCGAGCAGCCACACACAGTCTCATTCCGAACACGGTACGTGCCGCCCACTGACCGTGCCGGAACGGTAATCCAGCACACCGGCCCGGCCCGGTAGGTGGCTAGCCGGGCGGCTGGCGGGATGACCACCTGAAGCTCCGCCTGCAGAGGGCTGACGTGGCTGAGCCGTGCGGCTTAGCCCAGCTCCATGCTGCCAGAAGACCCAGGAGGCGAGAAGTTACAGCCGCCACAAAAGCATGCAACAGGAATCAAAGCTATCTCTCCATGGACAAAAACAAACGAAAGGCCGTGTGAGTTATGGCTGTCAGGTCCATGGAAGAGAGCAGAGGGCAGAAACAGTTATGCTATGCACAGTCCTCCTTCCTCTCTCTCTCTCTCTCTCTCTCATCTCCCCATTCCCCACTTTTAACTTCTTTCCCTCCCTTTTTAACTGCCATGGTCTGAACGCGTGGCGGTAGCCATAAACGCCGCTGCCTGTCATTTTGCTTCGGCGCGCAAAATAGAAACGTCACTCCTCTTTTTTCCTGCCTCTTGCCCTCCTGAGGTCGGACTGCCCTGTCGCCGATTCCAGACGGGGTGGGGGGACGTTAGAGGCAGCAGTACGAGGAGCGAGTGTCGTGTGGTGGCGCAGAGGCCCGCAGCTCCTCTCCGCCCTTCGTTTCTGCGACCTCAGGCAGCACCACACTGCGCAGAGCTCGTAAAAAGAGAAGCCAGAAAAGCGCTCTGTGTTTCCGGTATATAAATATTATGGAAGCGTTTAAACCAGCGCTGCCGCAGCAGCCGGAGACGGAACAACAACAACAACAAAAAAAATCTCCAAAGTAACACAACTTCATTGCAGCAGTTACTTTCTGTCTCGTGAACTTGATCTATGGCGTCGCGACTGATGACACGCCGCAGGCGCGCCACCTCGAGCGCGCACAAGCGTCCAAGACCGCGGATTACGGGAGGGTCGCGCGTGCGCGTCTCGAGGCGTGTCTTCGGGTGGTCTGAGCGAGCGCTCACACGCGGAGCTGTGGGGGGAAACGCGGTGGTCTTGTCACGACGAGGCAGGATGACGCCACACCAGAGACAGGGACTCCTCATCTGGCTTGTATCCCCTGTAAAGCGCGCACACCACGTACACACTGCATACCTCCCATCTCTGCCAAAGCTGCCTCTTCTATCCTGAGTTTTTTATTAATAATAATAATAATAATAATAATAATATTTCTTTTAAAAATCGGGACCCCAGAAAACCACAGTAAATGAAAGTTAGTGTGATTAGGCCTGTGTTTGAGAATGGTCTGTGTTATAGCACTGAAGCTGTCAGGAAAAGAGCCGAGAGCTTAGCCTTATCTTATCACTTACTATTTCAAATGTTTACAATTTATAAGAGAACACTAGGTCAAACCCCACAAAAATATAAATACTCTGCCATTAATAACCATATGCAGTCTAGCTGTGGGCTTTACACTCTTATGAAGGTGGTCCCGGAGCCTAATGTGGAGTACTGAATAAGACACACACGCAGACTAAGGACCCGCTTTCGTTTGCTATGGGCAGGAAAGGGACTGTGAAAAATTGCAGACTGCTTTTAATCTTGATGAGAGACGCTCGGCCTGTTCATCGGCTCCGCATTGTTTCTGAGAGCAGGACGGGAGCAGAGGGAGTGCAACAAGTTATGCAGATGAGATGTTAATTAGGCAAACGGTGAATTAGAATATACCAGTACAGACTAGCCTATTGGAATGAGAGTGTGGGAATGGGAGGTTGGGGGAGCCAGCTGTCCGTCTCCCTCTTTAACCAACCACGGCCCCCCACCTCTTCCTGCCCGCCCGAGCTCACTTGTGCCCCGCAGGCCACTGACACACCTACCCTCACTTCAGCCTGACAAACATCTTTTAAGCAGAAATAAGCATACATGTGAAAGAACCCCTGCCCCCTCCCTACCCCGACCCCCCCCCCCGGATGGACCTTAAATCTCCGCGGAAGCTTTCCTCGGCGTTCCTTGCTGTGCAGGACCCACTCATGAGGATATAATGGAACATAAATGAATGAATGAATGGCGATTCACATGGTAATGAGAGAAGAGCAGGCTAAGGGAAGTTCTGTTGTTGGTGGGGTTTTCTCCCTAATTTTTCAATTGTTTCTCATCTGCTCAACCAATGAATGGCCGGTCGGTTCTTTACAAGTTAACTCTTTCATTATCGCCTGAGGAAAAAGAATCTCCGCGTCTGCCGGGGGAAAAATGCTCCAGTAAATAGCAAGTGAAATTCACCAACTACATGAATGCAAGCTGCTGAAATTTGGAGCTCGTTCCTCATTTATGGAAAAACGCTGTGGATGACTGCGTTGGACAGGAAGACGTTCAGGCACTGAAACACTTTGGCCTTGCTTGTCTTCTCGGACAACTTCGGACAAATTCCATGTAAAATATGAATTTTTCATGACACAGGAGTCGCTCAGAAAGGGACACACAGCGGCCTACTCTCACTCAGCTCGAATGCACCGTTTGGTGCCCTTTTTTGTCATTAACATAAACAAACAGCCTTTCCGCCAAACCGCACGCTGCTGCCAGAACGAGTCCAGCGTCATAAAGCGTGTGCTCCCGTGTCTGGACCAGTGTGCTGCTATGCTCCACTTCCATCAGGGCTGGCCAAGCGTACGGCGGTCTGTGCTGGAGCTGCTTCTGGTCAGACGCCTTTCTGTCGTGCTCCTTTAGATGCTCCCTGACCCGACCCAAGCACTCATTCCACTCTTAATGGAGCTACAGTTGTAAAGAACCACCGTGGACGGTTATGAAGCAGCGCCATGCTTCACATTCTGTCTCGGGCTGGAGCTGGCCGTTCCGAGGCAGCGCGTGCCACGGTGCTCAGACGCCAGCAGCTCAAACTCCTGACCTGCTCGGTGCTCCCAGAAGACACAGCCCTGCGTGGTGTGGGAATCAGTCTGCGCAGCCCCACCCCTCCTGTTTCCTCCGTGCCCCTGAAAGCATGTGGTGACCCAGGGATCTGTAAAACGGGGGGGCAAATGAAATGCTCAGGCACTTGAGCTCCATTCCAGAGGGCTGCCCTACCTGTGTCGAGTCAGCAGTGCGCTCACTCCATCCGTCTAATGGACAGCGCTGGAATTTAATTAGCAAGAAGCCACAGAGTGGGGGCCTGAAGATTACCCGCACGCGCGCGCCCGCGTGTGTGTGTGTGTGTGTGTCACACAGCTAGGATGCATCCCAGCGACTGCCTCTTACATGCCTCTCACTATCTTATCTGCACTGCGAAAACGTAAAGTCCATGCAATAATAGAGTGCATATAAAGTGTAATAAGCGTTTAACTGCTGAGGAGACATAAGGGGAAAGTTAATGGAGCTGATCCACCTTTTTGTTACAGTGAGATCTGTACGTAAGTGGACAGTGACAGTTTTTTGGGTTTTGGCGCTGGGAATTGTACTGGGAGAACCATACAGAAGCCACAGCCGTCTGGGTCATAGTTACCCCGCTGCAGGGACTACAGGTAACAGGACCGCTGGGTGCTCTGTGTGTCTCGGTCAGCTGAGTGTGGTTGCGCCAACAGTGCACAACAGAGCTGACAAAAACCAACTGTGCTGCAGGCACTAAAATTAAACAAAGACAAAAATGTGTCCATTAAAGAGATCAAGTAGAACAAAAAGGAAAAAGAATTTAGAAGAGGGAATGAAAGAAAGGAAGCAGGAAGAGTGGGAGTCGCTCATTTTTGCCTGGCGGGTCACGGGGGAGCGGCCCGGCTGAGGTCCTGTGAGTGACACTGCCTCAGCACAGCTCCTCCCCTCTCCGGCAGTCAGGCAGAACAGAGCAACGTTTGCCTTTACCTACAGCAGCTCCTGTTTTCTACGAAGAGCTTCCCACCTGCCACATTCCAGGGAATGCACGCCTAATCTGCAGAAATGTGTGCTTAACGCACGGGGCTGACCTGCGGATAAACCTTTTCTGTAGAACGTGCGCCAATCCTTTGGCCCAGTCCAAGTCGACATGAACTGAAAGCATAGCTAAATTCTGGAAAAGCAAAAAAAAACAAAAAAACAAATGAAACTGAACTGTTCTAATCACAGTTGCAGGTGGCGTGCTAGCAGAGGAATGTTCTAGCAACATCTAGTCTGTTTAAAGTTCCCTGGTATCATGTACTGATAAATATGTATACATTTTCACAGTACTGCAAAAAGCACTGGATAAAAATAAAACCTAAAAATAAATAATGAGAGCACCCTCGACCCTCTTGGGTGGAGCATCTCCCCGTCAGCAGGTGGCGCTGTGCTCAGAGCCGTCTGCCGCTGGGTGCGTGACCAAGGCCTCTTGGGACCTCTGTCCCATTCACGGCATCTCGAACGTTCCCAAGCGTTAATGCAAGAATCTCTAAACAATATTCTATATTTCACAGCTGTGCGCCAAGTTTTGTCCATGCCAGAGAGTCGTGGAACGCCGAGCACCTCAAACTCTCCATGCAGGACGGGCAGGTTACGCCCTGCTCCTGGCGGTCAAGTTAACGGGCTCTCCGTCATCGTTCAACCCACGAAACAAAAGGAGGAGGGGTGTTGGGGGGGCAACTGTGATTAGGGGTCTCGCTGAGGAGTCTACTCATTCAAAGCATGCACGCAAGGAGATGAACCTCACCCATTCTTTCACAGATTTAAGCAATTAGCTTGGTCACACTGCTCAGCGCTCCCAGACGGTTCGCGACTAATCAAGTGTCGCTTTTGTTTTCGTCTGTGAAAACAGTTTTATTGTTGAAGTGTAGGGATGGACGAGGCTCGCAAAGGCCACGAATGAAGAATGTGCTTCTTGAGAAACCTCTCAAAAGGCGAGGGGGTGTCGGGGGGGGCGGTTAGAGGTGCATGACTTATTCAGGATTCATTGGGCACAAATAGGAGAAATATTAATGACCAAAAATGTCCTACGTAAAAGGAATTCAGATGACTTCACAGCTGGCATAGTGACGCCTCCTATTAGCTACTAAAAAACAACTTCTTATGTCTGCTCATGTCTGACGCCTCAATCAAGCTCATACACTGAGAAGGCTGGTCCAGCCTGGAGCATCACGTTTTAGAGGCAGCCATCCAACGGCCATAAAATACTAAAGTCTCGGAGACTGGGGAGACGTATGAAGATCTCCTTACTATCATTTTCCATAGCAGGATATTGATGTTGGTAACACAAGTGTTTGTCCCGTGCTTTGCCCATTAAAAGTTGCACGATTTCAGCATACGGAGCCCACAGAAGAGCAGTATTGTCACTGTGCCACGGTCTGAGGCAGGAGGTGTGTCTGCAAGCATGTCTGGTCTCTGGGGCTCTGGCGGCCTGAAGGAGAGCTGTGTGGAGCAGGAGGGAGCGAGCGCCAGCACTCGCAGCTTGGCCCGGACTGCGTCGGAGTCTTATTATCCCTATTCACTTATTTATTTATATTTCTCCAGCTCAGACAGATGGGGAGACTGAGGGCATTTCTGGGGATAAATAGTTCAATAATTTAAAGTCAGTTCCACACTCAGCCTGCAACCTCACCAACCCCCTTGCCCATTTTAATTATTAAAAATAACATCTGACAAAAAAGGAGGTAGAAAAGCTAGCAAAACCAAACCAAACCAAAAATAAATAAATAACTAAGCAGCAAAGATGACAGGTAACCTTGCTTAAAGAGCAAACACTTTGTTAGCAAATGGATCCTTTGTAGTGTGCACCATCTGGCTAGGGTCCAAACAGGTTGGGCCCTTTCGTAACGTATGCAGAGCATTGCTCCAGTCTGGCCTCGCTCGCTAGCGCTGGACTCCCGAAATGAACCTTCGGCTTAATTAAACCCAGAATGCATTTCGCTTCGCCCCCGCCGTCACGGATGATTGATATGTTGGACAGCTTGACGGGGGGGACAAAGGCTTCTAAAGTGTTTTCTCGCTGAGATGCGAATATACCCCCCAGACATCACAAAAGGGAACAGGTCGACGCCCCTCATTGCTCTGTCACAGAAAGGGTTACCGGAGTAACCAGAAACTGAGTGACCTCTATTTAAAACAGCCAGACTGCAGCGTAAAGGAGAAAGGATGCTTTAACTGTCTGAAGCGCACAGCACGCCGCCACCAACGCTCGCGCTAACTAATAAGCCAACGCAAATATCTATATAAAGATAACTTAGGCATCATTTTTAATTCTTGCATAAATTTGACAACATAGCAAAAGCAAATATATATGTTATGAGATTTTATTTAAATTGATGAAGTTTAACTGGGATTCTACAAAAGCAGCCAATCATTTATAGCATAGAGGGGAAAAAACTGCATAAAGGATATAAGGAAAACCATGA
>NC_137522.1:12370000-12385000 GCF_041902795.1 Electrophorus electricus | reverse complement strand
CTTAACCCACACCCAGCCCATTCCAACGAAGCGGAGCAGGACGTCAGGCTGGGACAGAGCCTGCACCCACAGCGCCTTGAGGAACGCGTCGCCGACGTGAGCGCGGCTGGAATGGCCCACCGTGCCAAGATCTTCAGAGTCCCTGCAGACCTTCCGCACACAAAAGCTCTTCATCAGCACCAAGCCCCAGGTCAGATAAGGTAAGAGCAGTATAAATATCTATCACCTCTACACATAAGCTCAGGCTGGTGCATGTTATCTTTCTAAACCAGCAGTATCCTTCCATTGTGCTGTCACGAATCAAATGAAAATACAGTTCAATAAACAAGTAAACTTCCCACTCACCACTGAGAAGATTTCAAATTCTTTGTGTTAAATTATTATTACTTTGTCTTTTGTTCATTTGTTATTTCCTAACAAACTTAGCTGGCCAATATAGTATTTTTTCTAGGGATTTTGGCTGCACACAGCAGCAGGTTTATCAATTTTATCAGTGTTCTAACAACGAGGAAACAATATGTTCAAACTGAGACTTGAGCAGCCTTGTCTTCTCCTCATTAACGAGGATGTAGCATAAGTCCACATGTCCATAGTTATATCAGCCTGCCTTTCGGAAGAGTCAAACCACCCCTCTCTCCATTCCAGCACCCAAACAAAACCACCTGTTTTAACTAGGGGTCAAAGGGCAAGCGGGAACCAAAGCACCACTCTGCACTTGACTGGCCGCTAATGAGAGTGGCTGTTTATCTAAGAGGTCAAATGCCTTAAAAATAGGGTCATGACCCTAACATCTTAAGCCACGACCTTTCCCACGTGTGGAGTGCTCCTGTGAGCGTGGCGTCTGCCAGTGGTGAAAGAGCCAGGGCAGGCGGTGCTGAGCGAGGCCCAGTGGGAGGGTGGGGGTGTGGGTTCCACTTCCTCCTGATCAGTGGCACGTCCCATGCTGGTCACACTGGGTGTGTGTCTAAACAATGACTTAACTGAAGAGACGCAACCATACGCATGTGTTAAAGAAATTGGAAACTGACATATATATATATATATATACACACACACACACACACACACACACACACACACACACACACATGAATAAAACAGAACATATTGCAAAAAAAATAAAAAAATCCAGTGCTGTTGATAAGCAGATCAATATGATTGTGGTAAGAATGCAGCAGAGCAAAGTGCAAAGGCAATGGTTGAGGATAAATTTAATTACAGCCTCCATGTGCCCTTAACCCCCCTGCCTTTGGCCATCTGAGTATGAGGTCAGCCTGCCTTCAGATGGCTTTTAATCACAGCAGCTTCAGCTATGCACCACTGCTCTAAATAAGACAGAGGAGGAAACCTGACCGGCCTCTATGAGGCTCGAGATGGGAGGAGGAGTGCAGAGAAGAGGGGGAGATAAAGAGAGAGAGAGAGTGTGAGAGAGAGAGAGAGAGAGAGAGAGAGTGTGTGTGTCAGAGAGAGAGAGAGAGAGTGTGTGTGTCAGAGAGAGAGAGAGAGAGTGTGTGTGTCAGAGAGAGAGAGAGAGAGTGTGTGTGTGAGAGAGAGAGAGAGAGAGAGAGAGTGTGTGTCAGAGAGAGAGAGAGAGAGAGAGTGTGTGTGTGAGAGAGAGAGAGAGAGAGTGTGTGTGTCAGAGAGAGAGAGAGAGAGAGTGTGTGTGTGAGAGAGAGAGAGAGAGAGTGTGTGTGTGAGAGAGAGAGAGAGAGAGTAGCAGACCATTAGAAGTAGCAAGTTCCACTCTCTACAGCACTCTTGTTCTCTTGCTGACGCGTTTTATTCGCCGTCACATCCACAAAAAGGAACTCAGGACTCCAGCAAGTAGGATGTTCAGGAGCAGAAGATGTCTGAGTGGACTTCAACAACCGCAAAACTGAGGCTTGGGCTGGACCGAGCTGCTCACGTGGATTCTGACACTAAGAACAAAAAGACATCCCTCCAAGACTCCGACTGAGTCAGTGATTGCCATGCACCCCTACAGCAACCTGCGGTCACCAGAGCACAGTCCGTATGTAGCCACGTCCCAAGTGCCACTTCCATGCCCAGGTTTAAAAGGGGGGGTGTTTACGGTTTTGTTTTGCCAGCTTTGACCAAGAGTCGAACCAAATTTTTACACTTTTGTCAATACCCCAGCAGAGTTGGAGTTTGGCCCATATATAAACACGGGGGGAGAGATGAGTTTCTGTCACCAGTAAAATGGGCATACACTGCCAACTCACTTAGGCTTCAGAGCGACAATTTGCGAGCGGGAGCAAATGAAAGTAATTAAGGTGCTCGGTCTGCCCGGCGAAACAAAAGCGGCTCCTTGCTTCCGAGAGAAAGCCTGTGTTTGTGCTGCTGTTGGTGCGAGACAGATCCCCTGCTGTGTTGTGCCAATTAGCATCTCCATCAGATATTTGCTCTGGACTTCTCTGTTTGAGGGCCTCGTGTACAGGCTAAACCAGAATGGCACAAGTCAGCTTAGCTGGACTTAGTCCATATTTTGTGCTAGACAGCCGATTCCATACTGTCATATTACATTACTAGAAAAATGCGCAGGTTTTGAATAATGCAAAAACAAATAGGGATTTGTATTTTTTATAAATTTCATATTATAATTGGGATATTATAAGAAGCACAACAACAATCACAAGTAATGAAGTGGCAGTAAGACACATTTTGCGTGAAGCTAATCCCTTTTGTTGCTGTCTTCTGAACTTCCTGGTGCCAGCATGTGGTACTTGACTTTATAATGCGAGAACTGTGTACCCTGGCAAACCTGACACGGATAACGTGCGTGTTTCCGGATCGCGTCGATGCCAGAGTTAGGAAAATCTGGGCCAATATGCACGAATCAGTGGCATGAAAGAGGGATGGAAGCCATCTGTCCTGCCTTTCCCAAACGCCTGTTTTACACCGATGAACTGACGGGGGTATGAGAGGAATCGGAAACACAAGACACTGGTAGAGGCCTGTCATCTCGGAACATGTTTCACAGCGCGCATGCCGGTGTTAATGTAGGGGGTCTTTTAAAGCTGACGTAAAGGGCCCGGGATGGCACCTGCTGCTCTTCATTCTTATGGTGTCATATATCTGCTCTAAACAATGCGACCCACATAGGAACGCCATGGTATTGTTAGTGTTTTTCGGCCATGACATACCAAGGGAATTAGTGGAGAGAAAAGCAAGAGGACTTACCTGCGTGTACAAAATAGGCCAGGTACAGGTCCAGCTCCTTTACGGAAACTCCTATGTGATGGGGCTGCACGCACAGCCCTGGGTTCGAGCACTGCGGCGATTTAACCAGCCGCTCGCCGTCAGTACTTTCGAGGGGGATACCTTTGAATAAAATCACCATGACCAGGTCCAGACGCCACACCTTGTCCGCCTGCCGGAGGCAGTCGATCCTCCTCATCTTGCCCTTCTGGTCGGGGTTGGAAAGCACGCAGCACGGCGCCTTCTTCCCCGTCACGGTGAGCACAAAGTCCTCGCGGAACTCGGGCCGGATGTCCTTGCGCAGCTTGGCCAGCAGGCGCGACGCCCACTTCTGCTTGACCTCGGGCTTCTCGCCCAGCAGTTCATCCTTCACGGCACGCTCCTCGTCCTTGGACATGCGCTTCTCGTGCTTCTTGAAGTACTTCCTCTTGCGGGCCTGCAGGTTGAACCAGGTGTAGGCGAACGCTCGCACATGCGGGAGCAGCGCCTCGATGAACGGGTGGAACTCGTCCTGGAAGGCAGAGAGGCGGAAGAGCGTAAGGATGGAGCACGCGAAAGCGCAAACGTCACATGGCCAAAACTTATAGACAAACTTAGCAGCAACATCATCACAACGCAGCACACGGGACCAAGATGTGCGAACACGGAGGACTACTCGAACACCTGCAAAATACATAATAGGTCATGCAGGAATCTTCGTAATTACAGAATGTCATTTTCTCGCAATTGTATGAACATATGTAACAATTTACTGGCCATCCACATAGGCATATAATAATATCCTAGCAATTATGTGTTTAATTATAGGGTTATGCAACAACATAAATGCATATTTTTGGATGTAATTTTCATGAGCTTCCAAAGCAGGGAAGCCCTTAGTAAGAGTGGGTTATGATCCGAGGGCCGTGTGCATACGTGTGAATGTGTGTGTGTGTGTGTGTGTGTGTGTGTGTGTGTGTGTGTGTGAGGCCCGCCTAGGCCGTATCTTGGCTCTCTGGCAAGAATGCAGGTCTGTAGGGGTCTACCAGGATCCAAGAAAAAGAAACAACCGAGAAGAGAAATCAGACCAGCTATTTTTAACTGTTCAGTGTTAAGACTTATACATACGCACAGACATATAGACACATGGCAACTTCCAAAGCAGTATTGATAATATTTGATTTCATATCAGAGAGAAGCATGGCATGTTTCAGGCAGGACTGCATACATGGAGAAAGTGTGGAAAAATCCACTGGGTTCAGGTTACACCTGCCACTATTACACCATCTGGCAGAAAAGCCATTCAAGCTGCAAAATTTCAAAAAACACAACCTGCATTTCTTATCTCTCATTTTTTTTCTATGATATGTCACAAACTAATTATTTTACTGCTTTGGTTTATGCTAATTACTATCCCACAATCAGAAAAGCTTCCAATACAGCTCAGTTATCACGACGCTAAATGTCGCTCGCTCTTCAGGCTACTGCCGCTACTAAACACAGTTACTGGTTATATCCGCCAACCGCAATGTTACTTTAACCAGAAGGGCCCCACATCATCATCCACTAAAGTAAATTTACAACAGGGGCTCCTGTAATATATATACGCTGCCTGACTGAATGATACTATGTTCCCTATGGCTTTCTCTTTGGTGACCTATATCTGCACAAATACATATATCTGCATAAAAACCTATATCTGCTTAAAGCTTTGCAAATCCAAAGACCAGAGTCCAAGTCCTAATATCTATGCAATAATTAATAAGTGAGCCATATATTAAATAATTTGGGATTTCGCCGAAATACAGAGAATAATGGCAGTGTGCCAGTGGGTGAACGAAGGCTTCCACAAGTGCCTGAGGTCCTGCTCCGTGGCCCAGACCAGCACACTGGCCCTGCACGCCTTTCCTGACGGAGCAAAGTGAGCATTCCACACTGGATAAGCCAAACGGACAGAGACACTAAGCCTGTCTGGATATCGCCAGCCCACTGGAATGGCAGAACACACAAATCTTTTGCTATACAACTGTTTATTAATTTTATTTATTTATCAAAACAGCAACTGCTTAGGTCAACTTTATAAATGTTGCCAGATTCCTAAAATAGACTTAAATATGCAAAGTCTATAAATCTGCTAAAACCTTCACTGCTATAGTGTAACAAAGTTTAAATTCTACATTTTTTATTAATTGATGTATTGTGTTTATTCCAGTACATACTGACAATGCACAGTGTACATTCTGATTTTAATAAAGCTATATATCAAATTATAGAGTTTTACATGTTATTCCATAATGTGGTGTCTATCTTATTAATATCTTATTAATTTCAACTCAGAGGATGTATATGATTTAGATATGACAGGATACATTTGTGTCAGCGCATACAGTAGTGTGTATGTGTTTGTGCATATGTGTGAAATATACACTCTTCCAAACAAGCATCGCACACTCCTACTGTGAAGGATTGCTACAAATGAATCAAAGTAAATAATAAACATGTTAATATCTAATATATCCTTCATGTTTCCAAAGTCTCTGAGACACAGGAACTTGTACTGTTCAATTCTGGAGTAAATCCAAAGCCTGAAATTTCTTATCTATCTTCACCGACTCTAAAAATATTGCAGTCCAAATTTTATATAATACTGTGCTCAAAGGGGAATTTATATATATTTTCCAGTAATAATTCCAAAAATGTCTGTGTGTTCTCTGTGAGTGTGTATGTGCATTTTTGGTTAAGTATGCATGCATACACATTCCACATTTTCTAAAAGTAAAATAAACGGTGTCCAATTTGCAGAAACTGTCTCTCGCTTAAACAAGTTGAAAATCTAGTTGTGCCTCTTCCTGTGAACCTTAGTGACAGCTGCATTGTCTCAAAATAACAGGCCTCTCGCTATAACTCACTAAAAACTGTCATTTAAAACACAAATAATGGTCATTCTTCCCTGCAGCAAACCTCACTTGCAACACTGCATCACAGAGATCTGACTACGAGGGAGCAGACCGAGCTCGCTTTCTCCTTTTGTTGCACATCTCCCTGCGCAAGTAAATGGGGTTCAGCTAGCGGTGCTGTCGCCAGAGAACCCCACTATGGCACCACTCCTCATGCGCTCTCACACACTGCACACCCGAAGCCAATAACATAAGCTGCAGTGGGTACGTCGGGGCCACCCCACAGCCTCCCACCCCCGACTCCTGAAGTGAACTGTACTGATTGGACCAGCGTAACACAGGCCCTCCGTACTGAACAATAGTGCCTTGTGGCCCAGACAGATAAAGGACTTAAAGTCATTAAGTACCAGCTGAAATTCACCTGTGAGCACACAGGTTCTTCAATCAAAAAGATAATCTGACAAAATAAACATATATGCTCTAAATCATAAATGAACTGATAAATAACTCTGAATTTCTCAGTGTTTTGGGGTTGTTGTTTTTTTTTTGAGCCAAGGAAGAAAAAAACAAACTTGTGGGCAGAAAAACAGTGTTTTCACTAATCTGTTATTCAATTATTTATTTTCCAAAATTCAGAATGTAAGATATCAGTCATGAATTTGTGATGCTAACTAACATATAACTATAAAAAAAAAAAGAAGACACATTTAGACATGATGTCTTCAGGAATGGGATCGACAATGCTTTAAGGATATTCTCTGCTCCTCTGAGCACCTAATCGATGCAATAATGTGTTGTTTGAGCACAACCATTTTAATGCTGTCTTTAAACCTCAAATCAATTTTTAAGCATGGTAAACTGTCTTCCATTATACGTGTTACTAAGAAATTCACCATAACACAAAAAAACGTCTCTCTATATCCCCTTGTTTAGGTCTTGGACATCTTCTAATGTAAAAATATTGTTGTTGCAACATGGAATTACAAACAGACATTTAAGCATAAATTGACATGTCAGAAAGAGATTAAAAAAATTACATATATTACTGTTCTCAAAAGTTTGAATGTTATTGTATTAATAATTTCAATAAATCAATAGGTTAGACATATGGAAAACAATTAACATGTTAAGCTAATCAAAGTTAGAAATCTGTTACAAATTAGAGGGAAAATATTTGAAAATATACTGACAATAAAATTTGTGTTGGAGACTAGTTTACCTAAAAAGTTCTACTATTAGAGACCAATTTACACATGTAATAAAAAGAAATGACAAAAACTGAGTGAATCTACACTTTTCAAAAGAAAAAAAGCGTTAGTTTTTTTTAAAGAAGAGGATAACTAACATATGAAACGTCACATAAAATAGGCTGGACGGAAAATCTTTTGAAAAGGACCATTATTCTTATCATCCTGTAGGTAAGAAAATACATCGACTTAAATGTTGAATATCTCCTCAGCATGGCATCATTTTCAGTCTGGACGTTTTATCACAATTAAACCTTCCTGTCACCTCACCTCACCTCACATTCCCATGTTGTGCACAAGTTACATACATCAGATTTCAGACTTCTTCACAAACGTTACCATACCAGATTAACGTTAACAAGTTTCCAGATTTTAAAATCTACCATATAGGTTAGTGCATGCAATTACAACTGACGGCTTACGCTTCTGTCACTGCAGAAATGACCATGCAGGTTTTGAAACTATGACCCAAACCGGGCAGCAAAAGTCCAAAGATCAGCAACCTAAATTTCCCTCGCTGACTAAAAAAATATCAAATGCGAGACAGACGGGGGGACGTGTGTATTCCACCTCGCTCACTGCCTTTAAAAGTGTCCGGGCAAAAGACAAAAAAGTGAAGGCTTTTTCTCAGACTTGAGGGCATCTCAAATGAAAATAGTTGGGCGATGAAAAGTAATGAGGGGAGAAGCATGCGTTTATTGTGTTTAGTGCTGCCCATGTCAGGAGGAAGGCTGCTGTGGCAGCAAGCAGAAGATGATGACTCCAGGTGTATCGATGTTTGACCACAAAACTGAAACGATGCATCGGAAAGACCTCAAAGACTTCTTAAAGCATATTAAACAACCCGACTCATGAAATATTGATACAATATTGTGGAGTTTATAGAATACAGATGAGTCACTATAACACGCCGAAGGAAGCGGTCAATACAAAGTAACAACCGCGAAGCGCGATGACTGTTTAGACCCGTTTCGAGAGCACTCGATAAAACTGCAGTGTAATCTTGCGGAGAAAAGTTTACGTAGGTGAGACCGTCCACACCTTTACCGCTAAATATTTTTACTCTTCCGTTAAGCTAAACAACAAAGACCTTTTTTTTTTTTAAATCCGGAGAATAACGTTAAGGAAAAATACAAACGCTGAGGAATATTCGAGCGTGGCGACAGGGTGTGAGGTGGGCGCCATCCGCCATGTGGTGGTTCGCTCTGTCAGATGAATGCTGGGCACACAAAGTTACTTAAGCAGTGTTCGCCCTGCGAGGTGCTGGCCCGCCCCGGCATAGGGAAAACGCACAAACGCAACAAACAGACTTAAGCAGAAACCACAACTGGCACTTACCTGTGTCAGGCATAGCGGAGAATACATATCTGGAGATTTTTAGCTTGAATTTGTGAGGTTGTTTGTGTGTGTTTGGATAACTGTAACGAATCGGCGTGTTTATGTATGTGTTGATGTGTGTGAGTGTGTGTATGTGTATGTGAATGTGTGGGTGTGTATGTATGTGCGTCCGTGCTCGAGTGACTGCGATGTCCGTGTGTATGAAAAGGAAAAAAAAAAAGAGACAGAGAGAGGAGAGGAGAGAGAGAGAGAGAAAATAAAGCCTGCTTCTTGCTTTCACATTTCCAACTCTGCGAAGTGCAGCCGACGCTTCAGCGCTCCATAGAGCTGAACTTTAACCCCGCCTCGAGTTACACGGCTTCCACTCCCGCGAAACATCTACTGCACGTTACAGCCGTACAACAGTCCCTCCGCCGGAGCGATCACAACTTTAACCAAAGACATAATCAACTGCAGAAACGTCCCGTGGCTGAGGAAGAGATGGAAAAATACACAGACATTTAGAAAAACCCAGGGGGAAACTGAGAATTCGCCGAAAGGAGCAATAGTTTTATCTTGCCCTCGTGTGCATAGGAAAGATTGTCATATAAAAAGTCATGCGGATTCTTTAAAAAACTCCCGTTTGAATCCCACTTCTTGTAGAGCCGTGTCGAAGGTTTGCATCAACCCAAACCACTGCAGACATGTGGTGCGGCTTCACCGCGGAGCAAACTGAGGCGGATTTACGAACAACGAGGGTTCGGCATGCTTGACGGATTTAATAATATCCTTGAAACCCAGACAGTTGCCTGTTGCAAATGCCGGCACCTGATCTCGCGTCGCTAATTTCAACCTGAGAGAGAGAGAGAGAGAGGAAAAAAAAAAAAAAAAGTCAAGCGCAGGATTGAAGTCCATCCGAGAGCGAGCAAGGACGAAGTGCGATCGCGTCCGCTGATTCCCAGCGAGCTGCACTTCACTTTTCTCCACAGTGCCCGGAGGACAAACTCTCCGCTTCTTCACTCCGCATAGCGCCCTCAGTATCCGCGTCTCCTCTAGCGGCACATGCGGGACAAGCCAGGCGTTAGGTTACTTTAGATATGGTTTTATGGGCTACACCGTGCCGAGTACGCATTTAAAAACAATAAAATTATTATTCTGATAAGTTGTCTAATACAATTAAAACGCTGCGACGCGATTAATTTGCATGGCGTGTCGGAACGGCGATTTCCACCCTATGTTTTCGCAGCTTACACGCGCTTATGAATAATGGTGCACTAGGGCAGTTTCGGGTTTTATAACATATTAGAATGGCGGCTTTTAAGGAGAGGCACGCGAGTTAAATAAGCCTTTAAACAGAAACGCTCCCCGTGCGATATTTAACACGCGAAGATGTACGGGAGAGACGAACGGACGAGAGAGATCAGATAGGATTTGAAGACCGGTGCCACAGGGCAGGGAATAAACCGCGACTTCTCGCACCAAAAACTATTCAGACTGCAACCGAATCCTCTTTAACGCGTGCACGAGTCCCGTGCAAATGCAGTCATATGGCCAATGTCAGTATCAACTTCATCACAGTCGCCTGTAATTGCCAGAGTTTTGCAGCACTTTTATTCCATCGCTCGGACTGTAGGCAAACATAACATAGTCATTATGGTTACATCCTGTCTGTCTGAATGAAGAGTAACGATGAGCAAAAAGTATCCTACTGAAACAAAGCCTACGCTGCATAATTATAAAGGACAGGGGCACAGGCCTAAACGAATAGGCTTATTATTAAGCAAACGTTGTGTATGGCCCGCATGATTTACTCAGGAATTCGCAATTGACTGATGGTGTACTGGAATTCGGTTACCACTCGCCTCCGATATCAGCTCTCTTAAATATTACTGGAGCTCTGGGGAACATTTCATGGATCTTACATAAAGTACTTATAAAAGGTTGCCAAACTATTCAACCAGGAACAGATTCCTGGGATTGGTCCCATAGCGTATATTAGAGTATATTAGATACTATTAGGTGCTCAGGATCGCAATCCTACATTTCTTCATAAAACCGTTGAAATGTCTATTAACTGTTTCATTAAATCCCTGCCTAATAACTTAACAACAGGTTCAAAAGTGACGTGTGTTGTGATGTTTATTCAACGATAAGCAGTACAAATGCTTTTGCTTAAGACCACCACATGCACGTTTGTGTGTTGACAATCGGCATAAAGAAACAGCATTGATCTTTATCCCGTAAATTCAGGCGTAGAATTTGGCGTTATTCCCCGATTTCTCAATGATCAACTCCTTTCCGGTACAAGTCAATTGTGCGCCCCCTAGCAATTGGTCATAACACCACCGTCCAGTCCGTTTTCGTATCACTGCACAAGGAAAAACCTGCGTTCAAGCAAGCTCCACATTAGGGTATGTCATAGCAAGTGAGACCTCGGTGCGTTAACAAAATACAAGTAACCAGTAAAACATTTTGACAGTGTCAGCATACGTGAAACCTACTGGATTGACCCTACACAAACTTCAGGCGTCTATAAAATAGAATTATTATAACATTAATTAGCTAAGATCATATTAGTGGGTTAAATGTGAATCTGGCTGCGAATGCATGACACGTAGGAGCCTGAATTAAAAGACGGTACTCAAGTCACTCTAACTTGCTGCAGGTGCATGTTCGCCCTTGCTGGGTTTTCCATGCGCTAACTAAAGATTCGCTGTGATTGGACGACATTCCGGAATTCGAAGCTGTGAGTGATGCTATTGGCTGAGCTTCACGTCATAAGCAAAGCCCGGGCACACGCTCCGCAGCAGCTCGCGCCGGCGCGCGCGCGCGTGTCTGCCGGTGTGCACGCTTGCAGCTCTGTATGCATAAACCTGCGACTAACGGGGCCATGGAGATGTGATGTCAGCGTCGTTTTGACGGAGGATTTGTCTTTGGAAAATATGATCGTTGAGTTTATCTTCAGATGTTGTAAGCATAGTAAAGACGATGCTTTCGTGTAGCTGTCCATGCAGCAAACTCCTATGATCGTTCCTTTTCATAGACTGCCACTTTGAAAATAAAACAGTATATTAAAATTGCACGATACAGTGTTAATGTTCATTTGTTTCACGTACCATTACCACGTGTAAATTAGAAACTTTCAAGTGGTGATGCGAAATGCTTCGTTTTCGGCTGCCATTG
The DNA here is from genome assembly GCF_041902795.1 of Electrophorus electricus. Taxonomy (NCBI): domain Eukaryota; kingdom Metazoa; phylum Chordata; class Actinopteri; order Gymnotiformes; family Gymnotidae; genus Electrophorus; species Electrophorus electricus. The sequence continues at coordinate 12,373,179 of NC_137522.1, read as the reverse complement.
GAGTTATAAGCAGTCTGCTGAAACTTGCTGCGGATGTTAGGCTATATGGTACATTTTAAACAACCATAAAAAATTGCAGTGATGGAAAAAAAAAATTAGAGGGGAAACATGTCAAAACACTGCTGTTCTTGTCGTTCCCGAGAGTCAAAACATGCATTTTTCTTCACTCCTGGAGATTTGAGAGCGATCCAAGGCTGACAGAGCCGGCCCATTTGTGAGACGTACTCTGCCTTCGGCGTGGTTAAGACTTGGTTCAGAAGTTGCGATCGATTCAGCGAGTCCCTTTGTTTATTTCCGCGATCGCTGCAATTTGCATAGTAGTTATGCAGCGCTAGGACGACTCCTGCCAGCCACTTCTCCCTCCACCTCTCGGCTCGGAGTCCTGCAGGAAAATCCCGACTGGAGTTCCGTACGCATCACATCCCGGTCTACCCTCTGCTCCCGCGCAGAAATCATTTTCAACACGTCGACCGCCGGTGTGCCGCAGGACGGCAAAAGAAACGGCTCCGCCACAATACCTCATCACCGACGGAGTGTAAACCTTTTAGCCACGCTCGTCGATAAAAAAAAAAAAAAAAATCGATGAATACTGCAATACCCTCAGATGACTATGGAAAAATATACATGTTGAATGCAATTGTCATTTGACATCCATTTTATCATTCCTCGCGGCACTGCAACGTGTGGACTAGATAAAGTTTTTAGAGGGTCAGCAAAAATGAACACAACAAATTCTTTTCAAATAAGCACTGACAATACTCAGATTAAACGAATAGAAAAGACTACGGAGTCTGGAATATTCAGTTAGGCACGTATAGATATCGGTTTAATAGCCTCAGGGTTCGTAAAGGACTACTGTCAATAGGAATTTAGTGATCATTCTTCACGGGCTAAAGGATCTATAAAGAACAGCATACGCCTGACACATTTAGTGAAATTATAATAACAAAGGTGACTTTAGGTGTCAGTCAGGCTTAACAGCCTTTAAAAACCACAATACCACATCTAAAAAAATACAATTAGGATAGTAGAATAAATATTTCTGGATATTATGTATCATATAAGTTTGGAGACGGTTTCTCATAGAGCTTGAGTAATAACTCCTCATGTGGACTACCTGAACACAGTGTGTTTCAAAGCTTAGGCAGTCATCGCCACAAAAGAATATTAACGTCAATCTATAGATGGACTCGAGTTGGATTGAATTTGTTTAGCATACTATGTAAAATAAGCTTTCTCTAATAGGCCTGTGGGATTCTTGAAAGACTTTAGGCTATATTAATGTTTAGTGGTCGAAAAATCAGTACTGAATACATTTGTAAATATCGATATATGCAAATTATTCATCAATCAATGCAGTTCAATCTATCGAAACCAGAACCCCTCAAAAGCATTATGTATATGAATACAACATATTTCACTGTTTAATGCTAATGATGTCGGGCCTCCTCTAAACCAACGGTGTGCAGGCCTCCTTAGTAGGCTTTTATAAAACAACATCAGATTAGCATTCATGTCGGTTCTGTTACGGACACCGCAGCTTTCCCTAGCCAAACTAAAGCTATACCGTCTATATCCTAATATTTATATTTTATTAAATTGAAGTTTCTGTATTCATCACGATGCATTTCAGCACTGGTCGGCTGAACAGCGCCAGTCAGGGTCAGATGGCGAATTGTCCCTCGGAAATCACTACATGCCAGTGCAGACAATCAAAGGAAACATCAACCACAAGCAGTCTGTTGGACACGAAACGAATTTAAAATGATCGCAGGTCCATTATCCGTTCTCCTCAGAGTCCAGGCCTGTGGACGTATACACAAGTCTGTTCACACTGAACAAAAATATGACCGTGACAATCTCCTAAATGACTGTCGAAAATGACAGTAACTAGAAATAACGCACTAGCGACACGAGACCTCTGCCATAAAAATCATTAACTGTTAAATTAAAATGTAAAAATAAATAAATAAATGCAAGTAAATTATTGATGTACGATGTGATGTGGTTACAGGTTATTATTATAATAAATAAAATCATATATACTACTACTACTACTACTACTACTACTACAGTATTTTGTCGCTTTAATATTATATAAATATAAATAATATTTAGTACCCATCTATCGCTAAAGTCTTATGTTATGGGGCTATAGGGAAAAGCTGTTTTAAAAACAAAGTATAATTACGCACCATAATGGACTGCCGTAAACTAACTAGGCTAAAACAACTCAGATTTAAAACTCACTAATCTACATAACTCAAACTCGTCTACTTTGTTTGTTTTGCCTCTTGATGGCAACAAAACCAGGACTTTGCGTCTGTGTGTCTCATAGAAATATTTCTGCCAAGTTCGACGAAAAGATATTTAACACCAAGGCAACCGTGCCAAGGCTTTAAGAGGCAGAGTAGCAAAGACGTAGCCAGCGGCTGCAGAGTCTACGGGTAACGACCGGAATAACGCTGCCCAAACAGTTTAAGACTATCATTTGGTTTTAAGACGCAGTCGTTTTGTCCGCAATGGGATAATAACGGTACCAGAGGAGCCAATCATACAGCGCGACCAAATGAACTTAGGGGGAGTTTTCTCCATCTTCGCTGGAAAAAGGTGAGTAGTCTGCCGAACGCAGTGGAAATGTTTACGACTTAACGATGCCTTCCAAAAAAGTGTGTTCTGTTTTAGTTAAGAATGCGCTCTGGACCCTGTTTTATCAATCATATTTTAACACTTATATACTTAAACACGTGTGTGAGAAAAATTTTGTAAAGGCGCACGGTTAAACATTCTTCCCCAAAATACGGTCGTTAGTTAAATTCTGCTTAAAAACATAGATCAACTTCATGTTAGGAAACACGAACAGGCGAAACATTCATTTAAAAAAAACTGCACCCAAAATGTGCTAAAGGTAAACACAGAACGCACGTGTGAAGAATAAATCGTGCATGGGGCGAGGGAGTCCGTAAAAGTAGTGCTCGCGGCATAAACTCGAGTCAAGGCATGTGCGGTTATATCCGACAGATATTTATTACTCCTAGACTTAATTAACCAAGGGATAATTGCAAGAAGTATTCCTGCACAGCAATCTCATTAGTTAATCGAGGGATAACTAGGAGAGTTTATCTTCTGCAGAGCAATCTCACGTCGCAGACTAATGCGGTTTATGTGTTGAACTCTCA